>NC_036238.1:21648898-21671020 GCF_002742605.1 Olea europaea var. sylvestris
GTATATTGACCCCAAAATTTAAAAAAAAAAAAAAAAAAAAAAAAAAAGCTTATTTTGTAATTAAATTTTAACTTGCTGTCCAAAAAAGTTAATTATTTCCAAATTTCACAATAAAAGAGTTAATTCATTTCAAAACCTACTTATTTTCGTACAAAATAACATTTTAAGCTTAGCCAGACATTCTCTTGCACTTGTGAAGTTCATATGCATCTTTTGCAAGGATTTGGCATGATATATATATATATATATATATATTATACTTGCCTCGCTGCAGGAAGAAAAGGCTATTGAAAGAGGGATTCTTACATTGCTCCAACGTGCTACCTTGGTTCAAACTTTTGGACAACGAAACCATGTTTGTTTAAAGGACGGTTCCATCACAATTCCTCCATACGCTCCTCCACAGAAAATGCAAACACATTTGATTCCTCCTAGTACTCCTCGATCCATCTTTGTTTACTTCCGAGGATTGTTTTACGACGTGGGGAATGATCCAGAAGGTGGTTACTATGCAAGGTATATATTTCATTAGACCTTCATCGTGCTGGCGTTTAAATGCCATATAAAAATAAGTTGATTAGAGTTTAATCTAACGCATATCCTTGAAATGAGACCCGACTATCTAAAAACTAATTTCTGTTTCAAACTTTATAGAGGTGCACGAGCATCGGTGTGGGAGAATTTTAAGAACAATCCTTTGTTCGACATCTCGACCGAGCACCCAACTACCTACTATGAAGACATGCAGAGAGCTGTTTTTTGCCTTTGTCCACTTGGATGGGCTCCATGGAGTCCAAGATTGGTAGAAGCAGTTATATTCGGTTGCATCCCTGTTATCATAGCAGATGATATTGTCTTGCCATTTGCTGATGCAATTCCATGGGAAGATATCGGAGTATTTGTAGCAGAGAAAGATGTTCCTAAGTTGGATACAATCCTCACTTCGATTCCCATTGAAGAAATTTTGAGGAAACAGAGATTACTCGCCAACCCTTCGATGAAACAAGCTATGTTATTCCCGCAACCTGATCAATCAAGGGACGCTTTCCATCAGATTCTGAATGGCCTTGCTCGTAAGCTGCCCCATGATAAGAGTGTGTACTTGAAGCTGGGCAATAAGATCCTAAACTGGACAGCAGGTCCAGTTGGCGATCTGAAACCATGGTAATGGCCACTTTTCGAGATGTTAGTAACCTGAAGTACAAAATTTTGTGCAATTTCGTATACTTTTGCAGCTGTAGGCTCTATTGTTTTTAGTTTTGCCAATCGAATCATATGATATATGATGCCACTGGGATTTTTGTATCAAGGAGAATATAGTAGTTCTCCATTGCTGCATACAGCAATTCACTATATTCTGTGATTACATCCTTTTCGAAATGCTTTAGGGAGAGAGAGACATAAAATCTTTGAAATGATTTGGTAGGGTGCGCCAGGCCCAAGCAATAGTGCAACGCTAGGTCAACACTCGGGAGCCCCAGTAGCAAGCTACTATGATGGGCTCTCCCCCTAAAAAAAAGTGATTTGATATCGTGTGTGCCAATGGCTCGCATATCAGATATTAAACTGATAAGAAGAAGATACTACACTTGATCTTAGCCAAAAGGCCGAGAAAGGTATGCTTATCTCAGTAATGGGCCGTCTGTCATATAATGCTCATAAAAGTAAAATCCATGATAGCCTCCGAAAGATACCAAGCAAGTATTGCTTTTTAAATGATAAAGACGAATAAAGTGAATCGTATATTTATGCATTTGTACATAGACGGCTGATCATCTCTAATGGAGATGACAATATCAAAACTTGGCTCATTCAAATTGCCTTCACGATCTCAGATAAATTGAATCTTAAAACAGTAAAATTCGACGGTGTTCAACTAATTACTAAGTACCGCACACTAAAATTCCTAGTTAAAACAAACAAACAAACAAGGAAATAGACGAACAGAGAAAATGCCGAGCACGTCGTTCAACTCATTTTAATTAATATGCATGAGAAAAGGAAACATTTGGACTAGGATTGGCGGGGTGTGCCAGGCCCAGACAGTAGTGCAACGCCAAGGCGACACTCGAGAGCCCCAGCAGCAAGCTACTGTAATGGACTCTCCCCCTCAAAAAATAAATTTAATATCGTGTGGACCAATGGTCCACATATCAGATATTAAACTGATAAGAACAGATACTACACTTGATCTTAGCCAAAAGGCCGAGAAAGGTATGCTTGTTTAAGTCATTGACCTGCTTTTTTATATCACTCCAATCTCTCTCAGGTTTTCTATATAACCGATGTGGGACAAAAAGACATTCTCATTTCATATCTCTAGTGCATACACTGATACACAAAAGAATTGTGGATGGAGATTTCAACAGTCGGAAATTATAATAATAGCGCTCATTCGTTCCTTTAGTTGTCGTCTGAGCAATATTCAAAGCCTCTCCAGATCGACAAGAAAATCTCGATTTTCCACTACAATCTCAACAACTTCGTAATTGACTTATAAATTAGTTTTCATCACTATATCTGTAGCTCGGTACTATGCACCTACTAAAAGATCCCGAGCTCATCATTTCAAACAAATTAGCAACTCTGTGTTGGAAAGTTAATGTTAAGAATGATTTCAAGTGGGGGTGATGGCTTAACATTGAATTAGTGCTGTCATACAAACTATACTAGAATTTAATACGAAGTTGGGTCAAAAAAATAAAACATTTCCTGTACAAATATTTGATAAGTACATATGGGAAATTGGACTGAGATGTATGCTAAGTTTACATATTGTGGCTCTTCTGAGAACCTCTCTCTCTCGAAGAGAACATCCATGAATATAGGGTAATTTGAAGAAGGAAACACATCAATGACTTGGAGGCATTGGTTAGGAGGTGTGATCCCTCTGCAGCGCATTTATTTCGAGGTTAGCAATAGTCTGCCAGGAAAATGATGAGTACTACAAATACAGAAAAAACTATGAAAGTTCACTAAATGAGTACTGGCATCCCATTTTATTTACTTCAGTAAATGAGTCTAGAAACTTCGATTTTTGTTGCAAGTTAGTTCGAATTATGATTCTCTTCCTGGCTTGCGATGAGAGGTGATTATTAAAAGGCAGTTATGGACATTTGACTCCTACTAACAGGCTAGCCATCTCTATACGGTTTAAGTTTAGCAAATTAAAATTCTTTTTATTCTATTTGTTGATTTCAAAATCTTGCCGACAACCGTACGAGTTGCATGCACACTAGGAAGGCACGCTAGAATGCAAAGCTGCTGCTTCGTGCCATGAGGGGATGGTTCAATAGTCATATGCACTAGGGCGCTCAAAGTTAAATTTCTAAATTAGTATGAGAAGATAGATGTACTTGGTTACGTTATTGCGTCCATTTTCTTGGATTTTTCTAGTGCATATATAGGCAAGTTTTACTCAAAGGTTGTTCAAGGGAAAGTTTTAGGCGATTTTGTTCATGCCTTTTGATCTCCAACTCCATTTGACGTTTGCTGATAGGTCTCCAACTCGTTGCTGTCATTTCCCTCTTTTGGTGCCGCCTTTTGAATGATGACATTAGGCCTAATACTGTCCACCATTCTATTCGAAAACTAGTGCATATGGGGGGCAACACAATTGGTGCAGCTTTTACCTTTGGCCTTTTCGTTTTTGGTGATAACCTTAGAAGCATTGTATATATAAAATCTCAATAAAATTATTTGAGAATACATTTTTTTTTTTGGGGTAAATGTGAATTACTATAAATCAAAAATAATGTATGATAACACCGGGCATGCCTGGGTAATCAAAGGTTCAAGCAAGTACAAGAATGTCGGGCATACCCGAGCTAAAAAAAAAAAAAAGTCCAACGACAAGTACACCAGTCATACCTAAGTGAATTACAATAAAAACAAACATGAAATGATGAACAAAAACAAAAGATCTAAATGCCTAATGACGAAGACTCAAATTGAATCAAAACATACGGATACAAAGAGAACATAATTTTGTATACATGTGTTTTGATCCTATGAACAATGCCTTCAACATTTGGTCTTAAATCCTCAAAAATCCTCTTGTTACATGCCATCCATAAGTGGTAAACAGTGCTTGCAAGAGCGATCCACTTATCTTTGCTTTGCCACGTCGTTCCCCGAGCCTCTTTCTTAATCCACTTCCATGCACTTGGTAGGGTAGACATGGAGTAACTAACGCCCAACAAATCTCAAATATGTCCCCATACTGCAAAACTGATTGGACGGGAGAAAAAAAATGTTGTTTGGTCTCATCAGCAATTTCACAAAAAATGCACCTTCGGTAAATTTCCAAATGCTTCAATTCATCCTTTGTTAGTAACTTCGATTTAGCTCCTAACCAAAGGATGAAAGCATGTTTCGGGGTGACATAGGCATTCCAAATTGTTGCTGTCTAGGCAGTTTTCGTTCCCTTTGGTCTGAGAAAATCAGAGGCAGCTGTAACACTAAATCTATACCAACGGCTGTGCATGCTGTGAATCTGTCTATTGTAGCAATGGTCGCTATTTCAGGCTGTGTTATGTCAATTGTTGCCTGATCTGGTTGTTGAGGCTCTGAAAACCTGTCACATATTTCCAGCACTCTTTTAATTAGTGGAAAGTCGCCGTTCCTTGCCGTGTAGTCCCAAATGTCCCTAACACCAAGGAATATTAGATTTACCCATTTCACCCGAAGTGTACCTTTTTTGCTATGGATGTTCCAAAGAGTTTAGCAAGAATAGCATAATTCCAGCATTTAATTTCCCTAAATCCAAACCTGCCTTCATGTTTCGGTAGACAAATACTACTCCAAGAAACCAACGATTTTTTTGAATCCCAAAGAAAGTTATGGCATAGGCTAGTAAACCTTAGATGCAAACCAGGGACGGAATAGGAAGAATGGAAAGCCAAAAACGTACAATACCTTGTAGGATGGCTCTCACTAGTTCCACTCCATACAAAAGATAATGTAACCCTCAATCATGCTCCAATGTAGTCCTTAATTTTGTTGATACGTAAATCATAAGAGCTGATTTTAAGTTTTTCCATCACAAGTGGGATACCGACGTAACGGAAAGACATAAGTCCTTTCTCTAAGTTTGTTGAACAATATCCTCCAACTCTTGTCTATGGACACCCGCCGTGTACAAGTCATAGACTTGTTAACATTCATCTTTAATCCGGACATTTCTCCATAGTTGGATAAACACTCCATTAAAATACATTTTTGTTGTTACTAAAGGACAATCTTTTCCATTGAATTGAGGAACCAAAATAAAATAGTTAATGAAACCTGTCAGCAAAAACAGGTAAAATTAGCAATAAAGACATCTAAATTCAGCGACAGACTGTAATAAAATAGGGTAGGAACGTCATTCTAATATATCAAACAAAGGCCCTTCTCGGCCAGACCAACATCCAAATGCTTCAAACTAGAATTGGTTAGGTGTGCCAGGTCCAGGCACTAGTGCAACACCAGGACGACACTCAAGAGCCCCAATAGCAAGCTATTGTGTCGGACCCTCCCCCTTAAAAAATTAATTTAATATCGTGTGAGCCAATGGCCCACATATCAGATATTAAACTGATAAGAACAGATACTACACTTGATCTTAGCCAAAAGGCCGAGAAAGGTATGCTTTATTAAGTCACGAGGCCTGTTCTTTTATAATACTCAGATCCTTTCAGATCTTTCTGTACATTCGATGTGGGAAAACAAAGTGTGAAACAATGAGTTCGAGCTATATAATCTTCAGACCTTCTCATTTCCCATTTACAGTACGCAAAAAATGCGTGTGAATGGAGATTTCAGAAGTTGAACAATAGCATCCATTCATTTCTCAATCTCGTGCAAGCAGTAGTCGAAACCTCTCTCAGCTCCAGAAGGAAATCCCAGTCTTCAATTGCAATCCCCCACTTCAGTAATTGACTTCCACTCATGTCCAGATCATGATTATCATCTGCTAAAAGATCCAGAGCCGTGATGAAGAAATGTTAAGCGCGAGTTCAAGGGGGCGATGGCTTAACATAGAATATGTGCCGTCATACAGACTTTGCTAAAATTTAAATCAAAGTTGGGTTCAAAAATAACTACAAATATTTGTTCAGCGTATATAGAATGAACAAAGATGTATATTTGAATATATTCAAAATGATACTAAGTTTACATATTGTCGCTCTCCTGAGCACCCAACTCTCTTGACGAACAAACAAATGTCCATAAAAATTTAGGGAAATTTGAGGAAGTAAACACATCATTGACTTGAACCAGGAGCATAACTCGTATTGACCTATCTTCACACCCACAAACCTGTAGCAGGACTTGACCTCAATGAGTACTTGTGTTCGCATCCTATTTTCTCAAGTGAAAGGTGATAAGTGCATTTTATGCACTTATTCAGACTACATAACTAGGTTTTTATGTCGTCAAATTATTAATTTTTACCTAATTTGTGTTAATTTTCTTTTGTTTTTAGTTATGGACCAGTTTTGAAGCAATTGGAAAAGAAAATAATCAGTTGGCTATTACATTGAGTTTGTGGACAAAATCTCGCGGAATAATAGATGAAGGGTCAAAATTGAGGAGAAAATGAAGAGAAGGACTAACTTGCATTACACGAAAGAATTAAGTACACAAAACTTATTGGACTTGGGCTCCTAATTTGTATACAGAACAAGGGTTTTATTGTTGATGTATATATACACATGCAACCGAGACAAAAGGAGGGGATACACGCACAAAGGCTGGGGGCTCAATAAAGATATTAGACGGCAGAAAAAGAAGAGAAAAATTCGGCCAGCTGCTTTGGGGAATTAAAACTTGGGCTGAGAATTAATTGTAGATATTCATACAGGAAAAGCCGAGAGATTAAGCGGTTGAATTGATATTGTCGGCCAGCTGCTGGGAGTGAATTAACTGGGTTATACACCCACAGAAAGCCATAGCAAGTAGCTGGGAATTGGAATATTATTGCACAAAAAGGCTACTGGAATTGGATTTTGGAATTGAGAGTATAAGTGGCGGCTGAAATTAAAGAATTTGCAAGCTGAATTGATTATATTAGACGCACAAGCAAGTGGGCTGGTGGAGGAATATACATATTTACACGCATCACGCACGCAGGCCCGGAATTGGAGACGACAGATACCGAAACACAGACACAGACGGCATCTTTAATTTGTGGATAAATCGCGTTTCGTCAGTTATTGGTGATGTCATTCCACTTTTATTTATTTAATTCTGCCGTTATGTTAGGCTAGATCTTTTCATGCTAGGATTTGCGATGAACATTATATTATGAACCCTTGATCTTGAATTTTATTTACTTGACGTTAAAACATGTTTTTAATTATTGAATGATTAGCATGGATTTTATTTTCTCTACAATTATAGGCGCAATATTTGTATGAGATTTGTGGCTTGTTTTACTCTCGAGAGATAGAAAATAAGTTAGACATTATGTTAATTGTCGTAAAGTCCGATAGGGGATAGAAATATAACGCTATGCTTTCCGTGATCTTTAAGTATTCATAAATCTTTAATGCATTTTTATATGTTCGCATCCGTCATAGAAATATAGTCAGATCGCATGTGAAAGTAGGTTTAATTCTACTCGAGAGAGATTGTTAAACAAATTAGGAATATTGATCTTCATAATTGAATCGTGTTGTCAATTTTATAAAATTCGGATTAAAGGGGATTGATATAAGGGGATTCGGGATCCTAGTACGCATTTTGTTATCATATTTTTATAAAACTTAAATTTAGTTATAATCACGCATTTAATTTAGACTTTATATTTATAAGTAGGTTATTAAATTATAATTTAGTTAGCGAAAATTTTCTATTGTTTCGGTTAAGGCGTAGATAAGTTAAATTTAAACTAATACAATCTCTGTGGGACGATACTTGAACTCAAAAGGTCCACTTTATTACTTGAACGCGACCCGTGCACTTGCGGTGTAGGATTTTAGCGAACAAATGGGTCCAGAAAAATCAAATTTAATTGCAAGTTAGTTCTAATGATAATTTCTGTCCAAAAAATGTCGTTGAATTGTGGTGTGGCTAGCATGTGATGAGAGCAGTTTATCGAAAGGCATTAGACCATCACTTCTATTGGGGGCGATAGAAAACAAGAACCACATCTGCATATACTAGCCTCATCATTGAGATGTTATGAACTTGTGTATCTTTTTCTTTTCTCATTCAATGCGATAGTCAATTTTTTTGTTACTAACAAACAATCAAAAGGGGCCTTGCTTTCGACTTCTAACGCTTTTCTTACTGCCACTCTTCAATACCATCCAAAAATCTTTTTCAATTAAAATAGGGAATTTCCATGAAGGTTTTATTTGTCTTTGGAGACTTGTATATCTTTCTTCCAACGATTTATATAAGATAGGTATACATAGGGGATCTTTTGATGCAATAATTCAGGGTTAGGGATCCGATTAGAACCAGAAATGTATGTTGGGACATGGGTGGTCTATTCCGAGGTCGGTTCGATCTCTAGATCAAATTATTTGACCCAAGTACATGAATTATAATACCATATTAATTTTTTATGATTTATAAAAATATATTTAACACGATTAAATAATAGACGTACATTTCCATGAATTTTCATCTTCGGTATAATCTAATCTAATGTAACAAGATGCTACAAACAAAAAACATTTTTATAATTGAAGTGGAACAAAATCTTGGAAATAAATTGCTCGTGTTGAAATCTCATTATAACATTATTGGCTATGGAGGATTCAGTTGCTAACAAAAGTCAAACGAGTGTTTCATAAAGAGATTTCTTCGCATGTAATATGATGTGATTTAAAAAAAATAAAAAAAAAATAAAAAAAGGTTACATTTACTTGACTTTATCTAAGTTGAACTCGTCCAATCCATTCATGTTTAGCTCATACATTAACTACACTCGTCCCTTTTGTTCCTTCCACTCATTTTGTTTGCTCCTCTAACCTCAACTTCCCCTCTATCTTTTGAATAAATCCACTTAATGAAGTGAAGAGACAGATTGATGTGTCAAAAAATGATTGGGTATTTTTGTAATAATTTTTCAAACTGTCCAATCATACGTTGATATATATTTCATCTGGATTTGAATCTAGATGAGTAGCATGGTTACTCTCCTTTTTCTATTATACTACCCTTCTTTGTATCTTTATCATCATCTCACGATTCATAGTGAGATAACCAAAGAAGTGAAGGGGGGTGGAGATGGGAGTTGCAACGGGGAGGTGTAGTGAAGAAAACAATTCATTTATTAGGAAATAGAATTAGAAGGGCTCTTTTCTAATACTAGTTTTCGCCCGTGCAATGCCAAGGATGTGCTATTTTGATGGTAATGTCAGCGTCTTAAATGTTAAGGATTGATGGTTGATTATATTACAAAATTTCCACACACACACTTGTGTAAAAGAAATAATATTTCATAAAGATGCAAGGGTCAGTCAAAAATTTAAACAGAGGAGGAGAAGTAAACACTATGGAAAAGGGATGGAAAAGGCATTAAGGGAAATTTCAAATACAAGAGGAAAATAATTCTTTTTTTAAACCTGGAACACAACAATGTACTTCAAAATATATAATTTCGGGTTTCTTTTTTACTGAATTGACATAGAAATGAAGCAAAACTCCATGGAGTTGAAATAAAAAACATAGATGCAGGTTTTCATAATTAGAAAGAGGAAAAAAAAAAACAATCATTGAGAACAACCTCGAGATCAACTAGGAACCTTGTATACCATTCGGATAGACGAAGTTTGTTTAAAGGTTAAGAGAGAACTTAAGCCACCTAGCTGGGAAAACAGAAGAATGCAAGGGGCAGAAGATATAAGTACACAATTTGGAAATTATCAAGGCAAAATCTTATGATATTTAGCACAAATGACAATTTCATTGAGCACCTTACCTATGCATTGATTGTTAGCAGAAGATTAGTCAGAGACAGATGATTAACTTTACTGAGAGTCAAGCATTGAGTAACAACTCCGAAACCAATCAAATTTGTCCGCTTCGATGGACCTTAAAAATATCTTCACGTTAAATAACTTTGATGAGTGATTTCTAAATACAAAAATTGTTCATTAATAAAATGTCACAGTTTTTTTTTTTGTCTCCGGAAGGAACTTGGGTCTAAAGAATGAAAAGTTTCGTACCTTTTGAGATTCACCAAAGAAAAATTGAACACTTTACCTCATGTCTGTGTGCTGAATATAACTGAATTTGAATAATCTCTATCTTGTAAAATGAAATTCCATTTTCGAGACTTTCGTCCTTCTCCAATTCCTCTGCCCGAGTTGGGATATCTTGAGCTGGTTCCTTTTCATGTTTATAACTTATGATGTAAAAAATGCCTCCAGGCTTTTGTTCTTCGACAATGTGATTTACATCAGCATTGCTTGATGGATGCCAATACATGCTTCTAGATGATAGTGTGTTCTTCCATATATGTAGGTCTTAGAAGGCTTTGTATAGCAAGACCAACAGAAGGTTGTTCCATAAAATCTACAGGATAATCTGATCAACCTGAGCAACAAATAGATTTACTGGATTGAAGAGGTTATTAGATTGGTAAATTAAATGGAAGTATTCTAAGTAGAAAGAGATACCAATGATAATACACAATATAGATATGTGATAGGTGTATTTGTTTAGTTCATAGATACTCGAAAGTTAGTTTGGCAGCCACAGTAAAAATAATCCACATTTTATTTTTTAGTTTAATGCTATACATTGAGCAAAAGAAATTGACAAAGACAGTTACCTAGTTAACTTATTGTCAAAATATATAGAATGAGAAGATTGTATCGTCTCCAATTTGTCTCAGTCCCCTAGTGATCCATCATATTCCTCATCCTGGTCTTTAACATCATCAAGAATGGCAACCTAGTCCTACAGATGAGCAAATATCAAGGTTCGCAGACTTTAGTGCTACAATTTCTGGCATTTACTTATGTTAAATGACAAGTAAACTGCACACAAGTTAATATAGTTGCAGCCACACGGGTTTTCTTAAGTACATAAATGAGTAATGACATATATATAAGAAAAAGGTTAGACACATTACACCACAAAAAAAGATAAACTTTCAAGAACTTTACCACGACCAACAGCCACAATCAAGATAGGTGCAAAAGAACTCAAGCATAATAAAGTGAGCTAAAATTTAAAAATAACACAATTACATGATATGCTTATGGAGGACATTGTCCTAGTCACAACTACTACACAATAAGAATTCAAATAACAAAACTACCCAATTATTATTGGTCACTTGCTTTCTATTTTGTCTTCAATAGGAGTATGGGGATGGAACACATTGAGTGCATGGATAAATTGCTCAGATTCGACAGCACCATTACTCTTTTCATCAGAAAAAAAAAAAAAAAAAAAACCAAGAGCAAAAGTTGTAATAAATAAAATGCAAAGTGGAGACAATACTTTACTTAAATTATCAGATTGTGATTAAAGATAGTGCATGAGTTAGCTTACATATAACCTGAGATTCCACCTGAATAGGTATAACACGACAGAAATACGGTATGTGCTGGCATGGTGGTAAGCAATTTGTACATTACATCCTTGACAGTATAGAGCTAAAAGGAATAGTGAGTGTTTGTATACTCAATTAGAAATCCAAAAATTTTGAATACAAGTTTGTTTATGTTGTTAGTCACCCAAAGAGTTTTCTTGTGTTTAATAAGTATTATAACTATCTCTTTCCTACTTTGAATAAAGACTAAGAAACCGTGACAAACTTTTACATACAGATGAAAGAGAAAATAATTTCTCACCTGGAGGCACACCACAAAAGATGTTTCCACAAGGGCTTAGATGCATTTTTGGGTAAAACTTCATTGAAATCGTGACTTAAGAAAAAGGGTGTCAAAATCAATATAGAAGACGCATTAAGATTACGCAAAGCATTACTCGGTCCATAAAGAGGTTCTCACCATAAGTTGCTCTGCATAGTTTAGGTTGGAGTTCTTCCTACACAATAACAAAAAGCTAAAATTATGTTTCGAACTAGTATATTATTATTTACTTGCAGGTGCGATTTCTGTATATTCACAATAAAATGCATAGAATTTTTGAGTATTGATCGCAAGGTTGATACAATAAACCAATCTTATATAGATATATTGAAATTGAGTTAGCCTGCGATTTGTATGAATACAATTGTGATTCATAGTACATTGTGTATTATTGTATTAAAAAAATATAAATATTGTTTACTTACTTCTTTCTGATTCATGTTGTAATACAACAATTGTATGTGTAATTTTTAAAATATTTGACTGTATAAGTAAATAAATAGTTAAAAACTATTCTTCTTATTTTTTTTTATAACAATAGATTGACTAAATAAAAATCTTGACATACTACGATTTCAAACTACCAATTTAAATTTAACATGGGACGTCAAATGCTTGAACACAAAAAGTTATTAAATAATGGACTATTCCACTAAATAACCAACGTCAAATTTAGACCCTTGTGAAAATAGTTAATACAAATTTGGGGTTTTATATTACACATCCATTGAATTGTTATTGAGAGAAATCTGACTTGTAAAAATCGACGAGTATGCCCTATTGCGTCGCGCCTGCTACATTCATGAGGTTGGAAAAATTTTCCAGTAGATAGTATTTTAGACATACGTCTACTTCAGGAGTACGTGGTCCAACTTCGGACGGCAGTACATTATTAAGTGGGAGAATGTGATCAGGAACTTTCCATTCGGTTTCATTTGGTACAGAAAAATATTGTTTTGACATACGATGCTCTCCAATAATCAACCATGTAATAATAACTGCATAAGATATGTGCTGAAAATCCTCTATGCATAGTCACTCCCCCTACATGTTTATATGGAAAACTCTCCAACTAAAACTTTCTACACGTGCAGTGTTATCATTCAAGTCCACGATATACTTGATATTACGTCCATATCTCACGGAGAAGCAAACTAGTCCAGTGGTTTCACACATACCTTTCTTGCCTCCTCCAGAGTCCTAAAGAGTTTATCTTCCTGAGTCGAAATTAGCACACTTATGCTACTTTGTGATTTCTCACGTCGATCACGAAGTCACTGCTTTGGTTTGTTACGAATGTGCTCAATCATTGTAAGAATTAGTAACTCTTTATCTTTCTTGAATAATGTATTGAGCAACTTCGTATTGTTCAACGTCATCATGTTATATCAACTTCTTGAAAAATGATATCGTACCCAATATTCGATCCCCATCTCTATTAGATACTCCCATGCAGCATGTGATTTACTTTCTATTTTGATCATAAATTTATCAAACTCTTCAAAACTATAAACCTCTACAGCCCTTCCAAACAATGCAATGATGTCACTACCTCGATACTTAATCTTCAGATTGCCCTGTATTTGGTATATATAATAATCATGATGTGTCTCGAGAAAGACTTCTGCGATACCATTTATTATTGATTGCCTCCGATTAGCTACGAATGCAAGGTTCTTGATGTCCCCAATTACTTCTTTCAACTTCGTGAAGAACCAACTCATCTTTAAATCATTATTTTCGTCAACCAAGTCAAATACAATAGGATAATTTTAGATGTTGAAATCTTGACACATTGCAATAATCAACTTGCTTTCATATCTAGTCTTAAGGATTGTACTGTCAACTAGAATTAGGGGTCGCATCGCGTTTCGAAATCCTCGAATGCATTGTCTCAAAAAAAGTACCAATCCAGGAACCATGTTATAGCAATACCTAACCAATTTAGCATAACTGTCCTCGACCGAACCCATTAAGTCCTTCAATATACATCTTTTGGCTTTCCAAACCTTCTGATAACTCATGACCACCTCATACTCTCGACAAACGTCGTTAATGATGTTCGGAGGTCTATAGATCGTTTGTGGGTACTAAAATTTGTGTATTATTTGTCGACCAATGAACCATGTTTTGGCCTACCTATGATTATTTCGACGAATACCAATTTCGTAAGTACGTTCCCGTGCATACTTACGAACTACAAAGAACTCATTCGTGTCCATCTTCGTCACTCGCAAACGCTAACTGCAACTGTCGTCAACGCAGATAATTGTATATGTCAACTTGTTTGATCTCTTCACTTTAAACTCAAAGTTTTGTTTCAAAAGCAATCTGGTGTACAACTTCCTACAAATCTTTCTTTGTTTCAAACAATTGCTCGACATACAAATCTTTATTATCGAGAACTACATGCGAACAATTAAAAGACCGTGCACTCGTTCCAGCCTGTAAGCTCCCACCATATTCATGTCTCTAACAGGATAACGCAATCAAATCGTCATTTGTAAATTTGTTTTCATTCTTATTGTCTTGAACTATCGAGAAAATTTTGTACATAATAGTGAGATTATGCTGAGAAACAACTGTCTCGAGAATAGTCACATCATCCTCACGGACTATATCCACCGTGTCCCAAAAATCATTCATATTACAATTCCCTCCATCGAAATCTTCATGTTCACTCTTGGTGACATTCTTTTTAACTAAAGTTAAGCAAATAGAAATCGTACGATTTTGGTTCAATTCAATTAACACTTTCATCTTGGCTACAGAAGTAACCATTATAGGTGAAATTGAAATCGATGTATGCTCGCTGAATAGAAATCCTAATTTCATGTCGTATTGAGAGGGATTGACGTTGGGCTTGTTCTGTAAATCGAGGTACATTTATGCATACAATGTACTCAATTTTATCACAATTGCAATAGCATCAAGTCTTTCACTCGTCCATTTTCATGTCTTTTGATCATTTTCATTCATTTTAAATTCACCAAAGTTAAACCAGGATTACAGCTGATTCATATCTACATTGGAAAACATAATTTGTTAAAAAATAATAATTAGAAGATAAAAGGGGGAAAGAAAAGCAATCCAGGCTAGCTAAAAACAGTCGATCATCTAGGTCATTTGTTTCAGCTGGCCCAGGTGACGGGCCGGTTGTTCCTATCTGATTGTTTATCTATGCACATGAATTTTTTTCCCATTTTTGCTTAAAAAAATTATTAATCTGTTTAAGATTATAAAAATTTACCTGCCTATGTAAAAATAAGATTTAACGATTAAAAAAATTTACTAATTCAACGAAAACGAAATTAAGAATACATAAATATACTTATCGATTCGAAGTAATGGCTAGAAATAATATTTTTCTGCTAAGTGTTTGATAAATTTATAACATTTCGTGATTGAAGCAGATGAAAAATGAAACAATTTTTATTTGTGTTGGAGTAAATAGATAAAACAAGTGGCTTCGTTTTAAAATTTTAAATAGGGAGTATTTGATTTCTACTTTGTATTACTTGTATCTTAAAGGATATTATTGTCTTTTAAATAGCACCATATTTTTGTAATTGTGTAACTTACTTAAGGATATATTTGTCTTTTAATTAATGAAAAACTATTGTGGTGAATCATATGGAAAATAGTTATGTTGATATGGCTCAACTGAAAAGTACCTGGAGTGATCTCCAATTCCCCCTCTCTCTTTCTCTCTCTCGCACACCCATATTTTGTCTTCTATTTCTGCTTTTCTTTCACCACAAACAACACATGATAAGTCAAATTTTCAGATAAATAATTTTACCCACTCTCAATCACCATCAATGAACGCGGGCCACAATTGGACAAAGTTTAAAAAAATCTCTGACATCTTCCTTTTCTTCTCATATACATATAAAGAGCTACGGTGCACGTTTGATGGCATGACTTCAAACATGGAGAAAAATCAAATTCAAACTAGTTAAGCTAGTAGTGATTTTGGAAATTAGTTAATGAACAATCGATTTTGTCTACATGCGAAATAGTGAATTGTAAGAGAGAAATCACAAATAAATAGTAAGTTAGGATTGCCTATTTTAAATGAAGTAGTCATGTGGAAAATAGTTATGTTGATATGGCTCAACTGAAAAGTACCTAGAGTGATCTCCGATTCCCCTTCTCTCTTTCTCTTGCACACACACATACACACACATATTTTGTCTTCTATTTCTGCTTTTCTTTCACCACAAACAATACATGATAAGTCAAATTTTCAGACAAGTAATTTTACCCACTCTCAATCACCATTAATGAATGCGGGCCACAATTGGACAAAGTTTAAAAAAATCTCCGACATCTTCCTTTTCTTCTCACATACGTATAAAGAGCTACAGTGCACGTTTGATGGCATGACTTCAAACATGGAGACAAATCAAATCCAAACTAGTTAAGCTAGTAGTGATTTTGGAAATTAGTTAATGAACAGTCAATTTTGTCCACATGTGAAATAGTGAATTGTAAGAGGGAAATCACAAATGAATAGTAAGTTAGGATTGCCTCTTTTAAATGAAGTAGTGATAGTAATTCACCAATAGGAGAAAGGAAATAAATAATAATAATAATAATAACACAAAAATCAAATTATACAAAAAGAAGATGGGAAAAGCCATCTTGAGATAGATAGCTTCCAGGGATAAAAAAATATTATGTGCTGCTATGTAGAACCTGTTTGGATTTTTTTTAAACTGTTCAATCCTTGAATGACATGTGTCTCCCTAATTTATAAATCTATCCCAAACCCTGTATTTGTAGCAAAGCTCAAAGAAGATTAGTACTCAATTGAAAGGAGGTTTCCATTTCCTCAAACTCAAGAGGATAAATTCCTTGTTTTAGTCGTTCAAGCTAACCCTCGTTCGATTTGGCTAAAAATTATATTTTTAGTAAATTTTAATAAAAAATAATAAAATACATAGTTAAAAAATTGATAAAAAGTTTGTATACCATAAAATATATGGTTAAAAATAAATTTTGAAAAATTGGGACCAAAACCGAGATAAATGGTTTTTTAAAATTGCCGTCACTTTCCTACTTTCTTGATAAGATTTCAATTCTTGAAATGTCACTAACTAAAATTTCCTAGAAAACTACTGCTATTAATAAAAATTAAAGTTTTTGACTAGGCAGATATTATGGTTTCAGATTCCAGCATTTCTTGTACTACATTAGCATTCTTTTATCTTTCTCTCGAAGAAAAATAGGATCATATCGGAATATGCAAATATTAAAGTTCGTTTGATTGTCAAAATGAAATTTGGATGAAAAAAACAAATCGCAGGAAATTAAATTGTCTAGAATTTATTTTAATGGAAATTGTCAATAAATAGTATTTGATTGATATAATTTTTCATCTAAAAAATATTGAAATAAAAATGTCTTTTATGTTTGTTTGGCTTTATTTTACATAAAAATTGTTAATTTAAGGGATATCATCTTTTACAATTGTTCCTAAAAATTTGATTCCATTACCAAACCCAAAAAAAACAAAAACAAAAAAAAAGATAAAAAAAAAACAAAAGAAAAAAGGTGGAAAACAAAAAACCACCAAAGTGGTAGTAAAACCAATTCAAGGAAAACCAAGAAATGGTAACAGTTAGGGGGCAAAGCAAGAATTCCAATTGCCGAGAATATTTTTACTATCAAACAAGCAAAAAGTGGATGATGAAATTCCTTTTCCATTTTTCATGTAAAAAAATGGTGTCAAACGTCTCCTCAATAAAAATATAATTTTTCCATGCGTAAGCACTGATCTCAGCAATATCTAACCTCTTTGATTTTGTCTCGCAGTCCCCTCCTGTAGTGTATTAATAATATTCTTGAGCACCCTGAATATTCACTTTCACACTAAGCTTCTGCTGTCGCATGCTTTGCTGAGATTGTTTGAACCGCACACCTTTATCGGGTAAGATTTTCATTGTTTATCTCTGGGCTGCATATTTATGTAAGAGGTATATATGCTTGTGAAATTGTTTGTTTCTTTGTTTTCTTTTGTTACTTTTTCTATACCGCTGAATAGTCTCTATATATAAATCTCTGTCCATTCTCACTGACTGGTTTTTCTTCTTCAATTGATTTCCGAGGTGGCTCGTCTTTTTTGCATAGGAGTGGTGTATTAGATGTAAACTAAACTCTCTTGCATTCAAGTGATATGTTGGGTACGTAGAAAGTGTTACAAGACGAAGAAGTAGACACAAATTAACATTGTCATTGT
Organism: Olea europaea var. sylvestris; assembly: GCF_002742605.1. Lineage (NCBI taxonomy): Eukaryota > Viridiplantae > Streptophyta > Magnoliopsida > Lamiales > Oleaceae > Olea > Olea europaea. The sequence goes on from NC_036238.1 coordinate 21,666,968, forward strand.
GGTTGAAACCTGGGTTTTCTTCTTTAATTGCCTCCCGAATTGGCTTGTCTTGTTTGCAAAAGGTGTTTTAGATGTTTAGCCTAGATTTAGCTACTGTTTGGTTTAGATAAAAATTATTTTTTTCGTATATTTTGATAATGGAATATATAGTTAAAAAGTTGTTGATCCATCGAATCAAATGCGTCATTAAAATTAATTCTTGACTTTAATTCATTTTTCTTGCTGAACCAAACATGGGCTCGACTAGATTGAGTAGAACATGTTATAAGAGGAAGGAGTGGACAAAAATTAACGGTCATTGTGGTTGCAAAAGTATGATTTCGGTAGAGTTTTCAACTAGAACGATAACAACGTTCAGGTTTCTTTGTTACCTATTTTTAAAATTTGCAAGCTTTGATCATTTGATGGGTATAAAAAAAATAATAAAAATAAAAATAAAAATAATCCAAAATTTAAAATAAATTTGTCCATGTACCTCACCTTAGTTTTTTATAATTAAGGTTTAGTTGGCATTGCTATCTGATTCTCGAGTTTTCAAGAATCATGCTGCATTTGTGCGAATTTCTTCTTACCAGTCAAAAAAGATGAAAACAAAAAATTATTTGGGTTAACCTACTTGTACAGCACATTTTGGTGCTGTATACTTACAGCCCCCTCACTGTAGAGGCGGCCTACGCCCATTTTTTTAATCGGCAGCCCCCGATGTGAGGGGGCTGTGAACTGAGCTGTGTGCCATGCTGTGCAGACAGCTCGGTCCAAATTATTTTGCTGTTTGGATAGTACTGCTATTTCTGGAATATTATTTTTGCATAATTGCAGTAGACATGTAAATTGTAAATGATTTTGCCATCTTCACGATGTAGACACATAAGATTGATATTGTGCTTCCTATCTATATTTTCCTCAGATTTACTATATGGAAAAAATGGTTCGTACTCCATACTGGTGGCTGTCTTGCCTCGCAATTCTACTGCTAATTACTAAAGTTAAAAGTTCAGAACAACCTCAATTAAGCAATGAAAATTGGGAGAAAACTGCAGTTTTTCTATCCCCTAAATTTGTGCTAGAACCCGGATCTGTTTCCAACAAAGATTACTACAATATTGATTTCCCTCGAGGCCATATAGCAATCAAGAGTTTCAATGGAGAAGTAATCGATGAGACAGGGAATCCGGTCCCCCTTCATGAAACTTATCTCCACCACTGGGTTGTTCTAAGGTACCATCAACGAAAAGGAGTCGATATTCCAAAGCACCATGGAAATAGGGTGTTTGACAAATCAGATTACTTTTTTGTAAGGAATAGTGGTGTGTGTGATCATGGTCTATCGTACTACTTCGGAATAGGATCTGAGACACGAAAAATGGCCACACACGTGCCCGACCCTTATGGAATTGAGATTGGAAATCATGCCGAGATCCCAGATGGATACGAAGAGAAATGGATGCTCAATGTGCATGCAATTGATACCAGGGGTGTTCTAGATAGGTTGGGGTGCACCGAGTGCAGGTGCGATTTGTATAATGTTACAGTTGACGAGCATGGTCATGTTTTGCCATCGGATTATTACGGTGGCTTAAGATGTTGTTATGACGAGACAAAATGTATGGTGAAAGAAGGATTCCATGGTGTGAAGAGAAGCCTATACGTGAGGTATACAGTGAAGTACATTGATTGGGATGCCTCCATTGTGCCTGTTAAAATCTATGTTCTTGATGTTACTGATGTTTGGACAAGGCCGGATGAATCCAGAGGAGTCAGATCTCGACATTATTGCCGGGTAAATCGAACATATGTCTCATGAGCATGTTTAAGAAACAGGGGATTAAGTTTTTCCTTTCTGTTTATTAGATGATATATGATAATGATGAGTATTGCCAGTACAACAACAAGAAACCAAGCCTTAATCCCAATAAAATTGGACGTACTATATGAATTGGTTTTTGCTATTCGATTCAGTTCATTGCTATATCTACTAAAAGATTCAAAGCAAACCAGATCCTTTCACTGTCTTCGAGTTATTCAAGTAATTTATAATTCAAAGGCAAATTAATAAATATATTTGATTTCTTTCTTTGGTTTCTTCATATATTGGTCCCATAACTTAGACTCAGTCGAATTGGTTTGGTTATAGGTCGAGTATGATGTTGAGTCTTGTGACATTGGTGTGGCTAATGATGATTGCATTCATACTAAAAGAGTGAGCGTTAGTTTGCCAACCAGTGGAAATGTCATCTATGGTGTTGCACACCAGCATGCAGGAGGGACTGGTTCAACTCTTTATGGGGAGGTACTTATTTTCTGACATATTGTCTGTTTTATGTTCCATAGTTGAGATGATGGGGTCGATCCATTCATTCTGTTCTTTTTCTCCTGCCACATTTTGCTCAAAGAAGATAGTACACCAAAATGATGGCAAGGGCCAGCTTGATTCTTTTTATAGGAACCTTAGATGAGGAGTCCTCAAAAAACTGTCGACTTTACCTACAATTTGTTTATGATTCCTATTAGACGTGACTAACTACCCATCTTATCTTTTTTACATTATTCTAGATAAATGTATCATTTCTCTAATAATTTATGCTTTTAGATGAGTAATTCAACGTGATATCAAGACCACCAAAAATCTAGATTCAATTATGGCTGCTACCTATTTATGAATTCTGTCCATGTGTCTAGCCTACATGTGAATCTACAAATTTAAACCAAATCTAAATAATGTAATGCAACCCTTTTCTAACAACAAAAAGTTTTGGATGCTTTGGTTCTACACAATAAAGTGCAGTACACCATGCAAAGCCATCGTTTTTAGGATTACGAGTCCCGGCGAGCCCATGCTGACTCTGCCGGTAAAAATTTTTTTTCTTATATTTGGCAGCCGTCGAGTTGCTGCCCGTGCTTACCTGGATTTCTGGATTTACTTATAACTGATTTACTAAACAATTCATATATCTATACCACGATAAAACTAACACATCATTTCATAATTCCTGGTGAATTTACTAGGATGGAAGAGTGATATGCTCATCAAACCCAGTTTATGGTGAAGGAAATGAAGCAGGAAATGAGGCTGGTTATGTTGTGGGAATGTCCACATGTTACCCTTCACCTGGCACTGTCAAAATATCTGATGGGGAGTTACTAACTCTTGTGTCTAACTATAGCAGCGCACACGGACATACTGGAGTCATGGGTCTATTTTACCTCTTGGTTGCAGATTCATCGACAAACACTGCCTTGCACTCTTTGACTTATGTAAGATTCCTTTTCCTCATGTCATGATTGGTATGTTCGACTCAACATGATTAAACAAGAAAAAAACTAAATTTTTTCTACAAGTTCGGAGCAAACGTTTTCGGCTAAGTTTTTAGAAAAAAGAAGTAAAAAAAAAAAAATGTATACTTTTATTTTCGAACATTTTTGAACAATTGTTTCAAAAGTAATTTTTATCATACTCTCAAAACAAGTAGCTTAATTGAGTAATGGAATAAGTCATTAATTCATGCTAAAACTTGCTTACTTTTTTCAAATTAAAAAGTAACAAATTATTTTTTGAGCAATTTTTTGTGTCTATAAGTGTTCGGAACATTTACCATTATTAAAAAGAAGTTACGAAAGTAATTATTCTTGTATTGATTAATTAAGCCTCCATATGGATAACAATTTGTTAGTAATTTGCAATTCAATCAAAGTCAAATATTAATTTTAATTACATAATCATAACTAGGACTCATTATTATATACATATTTTGTGGGATTTATTACTATTTCTCTTTATAAAAAATCATTTATGAAGTTATCAAACCGAAATTAAAAGTAAAGTTTTCAAATAAATAAATTTTTTGTTAGTCAACTTAAAATTAAAAAAAAAAAAAAGTTGCTGAAGCACGATTATTTTCAAATAACTAAGAAAAATGTAACACTATTAAGATATGTTCTAAATTAATATTTTCAACTTTCGCCGGTAAATAAAAAGAATGGTTCCATTATAACTTATTTGATTAATTAATGTTTTTTATGCTTATAAGATTTTCTTCAAAAATCTATAAAAAA
>NC_036238.1:21687082-21689344 GCF_002742605.1 Olea europaea var. sylvestris
AAGTTAAAAGTTCAAAACATCCTCAATTAAGCAATGAAAATGGGGTGAAAACTGCGGTTTTTCTATCCCCTAAATTTGTGCTAAAACCCGGATATGTTTCTAACAAAGATTACAACGATATTGATTTTCCTCGAGGCCATGTTGCAATCAAGAGTTTCAATGCAGAAGTAATCGATGAGGCAGGGAATCCGGTCCCCCTCCATGAAACTTATCTCCACCATTGGGTTGTTCTAAGGTACCATCAACGAAAAGGAGTTGATATTCCAAAGTACAATGGAAATAGGGGGTTCAACGAATCAGATTATGCTATTGTAAGGAATAGTGGTGTGTGTGATCAAGATCTATTGCAATACTTCGGATTAGGATCCGAGACGCGAAAAACGGCCACACACGTGCCTGGCCCTTATGGAATCGAGATTGGAAATCAGGCCGAGATCCCAGATGGATATGAGGAGAAATGGATGCTCAATGTGCATGCAATTGATACTAGGGGTGTTCTAGATAGGTCGGGGTGCACCGAGTGCAGGTGTGATTTGTATAATGTCACAGTTGATGGGAATGGTCGTGTTTTGCCATCGGATTATTACGGTGGCTTAGGATGTTGTTATGACAAGACAAAATGCATGGTGAATAAAGGATTCCATGGTGTGAAGAGAAGACTATACTTGAGGTATACAGTGAAGTACATTGATTGGGATGCCTCCATTGTGCCCGTTAAAATCTATATTCTCGATGTTACTGATGTTTGGACAAGGCCGGATGAATCCAGAGGAGTCAGATCTCGACATTCTTGCCGGGTAAATTGAACATATTTCTCATAAGCATGTTTAAGAAAACAGAGGATTAATTTTTTCCATTCTGTTCATTAGATGATATATGATAATGATGAGTATTACATCAAGAAGAAACCGAGCCTTAATCCCAATAAAATTGGACATACTGTATGAATTGGTTTTTGCTATTCGATTCAGTTCATTGCTATAACTACTAGAAGATTCAATCAAAGCAAACCAGATTCTTTCAACGTCTTCGAATTATTCTAGTAATTTCTAATGCAAAGGCAAATTGATAAATATAATTGATTTCTTTCTTCTGTTTCTTCGTACATTGGCTCCATAACTCAGTTGAATTGGTTTGGTTATAGGTCGAGTATGATGTTGAGTCTTGTGACATTGGTGTGGCTAATGATGATTGCATTCATGCTAAAAGAGTGAGCGTTAGTTTGCCAACCAGCGGAGATGTCATCTATGGTGTTGCACACCAGCATGCAGGAGGGACTGGTTCAACTCTTTATGGAGAGGTACTTATTTTTCGACATTTTGTCTGTTTTATGATCCGTGGTTGAGATGATGGGGTTCATTCTGTTCTTTTTCTTCTGCCACATTTTGCACAAAGGAGATAATACACCAGAATGATGGCAAGGGCCAACTCGATCCAATTTTATAGGAACCTTAGATGAGGACTCCTCGAAAAACCGTCGACTTTACCTACAAATTGTTTATGATTCCTATTAGATGTGACTAACTGCCCATCTTATCTCTTCTACGCTGTTTTAGATAAATGTATCATTTCTCTAATAGCTTATGCTTTTAGATGAGTAATTCAACGTGATATCGACCACCAAAAATCTAGATTCAAGTATGGCGGCTACCTAGTACCTATTTATGAATTCTGTCCGTGTGGGAGGTCTTTGATGAAAAAAATAAAAAATAAAAATAAATAAATTCTAGAATGGATGCATTTAAACCAAATCCAAATAAAACGATGCAACCCTTTTCTAACAACTAAAGTTTTTGGATGCTTTGGTTCTACACAATAAAGTACAGTACACCATGCAAAGCCATTGTATTTAGGATTACAAGTCCGTACTTCATGTCAGAACTGAGGGGGGAGCTAGCACCCAGCGAGCCCCCGTGCTGGCTCACTGAGAATTTGTTTTTTCCTTATATTTGGTGACCGTCGAATTGACACCCGTGCTCATCTGGATTTCTAGATCCTCCACTAATCTTAATCCTAACGTAACCGATTTACTTAACAATTCATATATCTATACCATTTAAAAAACTTACACATCATTTCATATTTCCTGGTGAATTTACTAGGATGGAAGAGTGATATGCTCATCAAACCCAGTTTATGGTGAAGGAAAGGAAGCAGGAAATGAGGCTGGTTATATTGTGGGAATGTCCACATGTTACCCTTCACCTGGCACTGTCAAAATATCTGATGGGGAGTTATTAACTCTTGTGTCTAACTATAGCA
>NC_036238.1:21708121-21709484 GCF_002742605.1 Olea europaea var. sylvestris
CTTATTTTTGTGGGGGCAGCTATCTCTGTTGATTTCCTCACTCAAGAACATTATGAAGTCATTGGAGTTTTATTTTATTCCCAGTGATGAATTTTCCAGTATATCAGTTGTCTTCATCTTATAAGCTATGGCAGTTTCTTTTTGCAGGGATAGAAATGAATGACGATGAACTTGCTCATTTTGTTGAGCATGTTGATAAAGACAATAATGGAATTATAACCTTTGAAGAATGGAGAGATTTTCTTCTGCTTTATCCTCACGATGCTACTATAGAAAACATATATCGCTACTTGCATAGGGTATATCTTGTAGATATTGGTGAACAGGCCGTGATTCCCGAAGGCATCAGCAAGCATGTTCATGCAACCAAATATCTGATTGCAGGTGCAGTTGCAGGAGCTGCATCTCGTACTGCAACTGCACCTCTTGATCGCCTAAAGGTGGTGTTACAGGTACAAACTGATCATGCTGCTATTATTCCTGCAGTAAAAAAAATATGGAAGGAAGGTGGCTTTTTGGGGTTTTTTCGGGGTAACGGGTTAAATGTATTGAAAGTTGCACCTGAAAGTGCTATCAAGTTTTACACTTATGAAACACTGAAAACTATAATTGGAGATGCTAAAGGTGAAAAGGAGGGGGATATCGGAACTGTGGGGAGACTTGTTGCTGGTGGATTGGCTGGAGCTGTGGCACAAACTTCTATTTATCCAATGGATCTTGTGAAAACTCGATTACAAACTTATGCTTGTGAAGGAGGAAATGTGCCCAGTCTGAGGAAATTATCTAAAGATATTTGGGTTCAGGAGGGACCTCGAGCATTTTACAGAGGGTTGGTGCCATCTCTTCTTGGAATGATTCCTTATGCAGGCATTGACCTAGCTGCCTATGAGACCTTGAAAGATATGTCCAAGAAATATATTCTTCACGACAGTGGTATTGCCTACATTCTCTCTGTTTCTGAGTACATGCTTGTCTTTTATTTCATCAGATGTATCACGATCGTTCCAATTGTAAAAACTTCCCATGTTATGCAGAACCTGGTCCTCTTGTGCAACTTGGCTGTGGAACAATTTCGGGAGGACTTGGGGCAACTTGTGTTTACCCTCTGCAGGTGATACGAACGAGGTAAAGTATTCACATTTTCGTTCTTTTCTACTAGTCAATTTTGTTTGCTTGGTTGAGTTCATAGAGTAAATGTGATATTACTTCCACCTTTGCTAACAAGTAAAGTTTCCAGAATGCAAGCTCAGCGCATGAATACAGATGCTGCTTACCAGGGAATGTCGGATGTATTCTATAGAACATTTCAGCGTGAAGGTTTAAGGGGATTCTATAAAGGACTATTCCCAAATCTTCTTAAAGT
>NC_036238.1:21709584-21713733 GCF_002742605.1 Olea europaea var. sylvestris
ATGTAGATAATATAGATAATAAAATTCTTGTTCAAATGCTCACAATGTTGGAGAAGATAGAAGAAAAATACAATGAATATCAAAATTTTAGAGAAGAAATCACAGGGAAAACAGGTAAATGCATTTTGTAGATGAATTGAGGGATTTAATTGGATTGAAAGGGGTATTTGGGTATTTTTCATGATGAGGGTATTTTAGATATTTGACATTATTTGTTTATTGTATTTTATAAATGAAGGCCATTTGACCAAGAAACATTGAAGGAAGGTTATTTTATCAAAATCATTGTTTGACTAGGCTTTTTTATCAAATCCCCCTTAATTTAAATGGATATTTTTGTCCAATTATTCACGCCTAAATATCCACCGTTAAAATGGATATGTATTTAACGGAAGTCCGATTTGCCCGGGATGAGTTCTTGACTCGGACTTCTCCGACGAGCACTCTCCGGTAGACTATGTTCTTACTTTTGCAATACACAATACATCCTAAATTTTCATATTCTACTTTCAAAAAAGAAATTTCATAATCATTTCTCAAAATCAAGATTTATTTTCCTCTCCTCCTTGATTTTGAGACATCTTTCATTTTCATTCAAGATGACAATCCTCATTGATCAGCCTAAGCTTGGTAATATATATATTTTTTCCTCGTTATCTATTTCTATTTCTATATTATTATATCCTTCAAAATGGACATGGTTTTCTGTAATTCTGTTGATTTAATTTCTGGGTTTCAATTAAAATTTATATGTGAACTTTGTTTTTATTCATTAATTGTTTATTATTTCCCTTTGAGGAACAGATGGTGAAGTCAATGAGAAGAAGATCCCTAACAGTGAAGAAATGGATTTGGTGTTGGATGGAGGATTTGTAGTCCCCAATGCCACTGCTTTTGGCCACAACTTTAGGTCCTATTTCTTCCCTAATCTCGTTCGAACTCTTCGTGCCGAACTGCAAAATACATTACAATAAACAAGATTTTTTCCCTTTTTCTGTTATAATCATGTTCAGTACTATCTCGGGCTTAGTAATTTTACTGGAGCAATGTAAAACAGGGATTTTAGTGCTAAAGTGAAGGCAAGAAGGGGTAGAAAACTTCTACAAGACTAATCACATGTCAAACTTATGACTTTGTAAGTGCTAGTCGAAGAAATTCATCTTCATTTGTTTATTTATTTTTAACTTTTTGCTATTAGGATTGTAGCGAAAATCCTTCTATAAATCTTTATTCCGAGTTCAGAGAACAATCAAACGAACATCAATTTAACTCGGCTCAACCCAAGAACTCCACCTTTACTTTGGACTGCCCAAACTCTCTCAAACTCCACAAAGGAGAATGGATGGTGGTGGTGATAGGTAGAAGAAGAAGCGACAATGGTGGACTCACTCCAACAACCACCAACCCGACTGTCCCCTCACCTCTCTCGGCCTTCTCCTTCTCTCGGCCCTCTCTCCCTCTCTCAACACACACCCACGCACCACCATGAAAACGGCTGCAAGAAGATGGGTATGTATAGGATAGGTTAGATACACAACTTAGGCCAAAGACTTGTGCAAATGGGCTTCTACTTAATCTAAACAAATGGGCTACCAATTAATCCAAAACTCACAATCTAATAACCCAACTATTACTTGGACCATCCACAAGTTTAGGTTATTTTCGAGTTGAACCATGGTGTCAATCAATAATCCAACAACTATTTTACATCGTTGCCAGGATTATTGGGTATCAAAATCCAACAATCTCCACCTTGATGCCCAATAATCTGCAAGTAAATAAAACTCAAAGTTTATACTTGCACAATCAAGATAATCCAATAAAATTGGAATCATAGACCTTACCACGTGTTTTCAACCTAAAACACATACCATATTCACTCCATGTACTCACCAGGGCTAAGGTCTAAAAAACACCTAAGTAGGAACAAGTATTCACATTGAACAAATAATCATGCGATAAAGATATCATATAAAATAACACACAGATCCTCTCAAGATCACGCTCACAGGGAACCACAAATTAACACCAAGTTAATTAACACACGGTCAAACACATATGCAACAACGCATAAATGACCCCCGAAAAGATCTCGCCACACCTATCATATCCCATTCCGTGTTACTCCCACCTTGAGAACACATTTTTTCTCTCATTGTCCACCATGCTCACTAGATGATTACTCAAATCATGTCTAACTAATAAGTCACAATAGATCCTAAACTATCGGGATAATCCTCTATCACTACATTACTTCTCCCAACTTTCGTGAATAATGGGTCTCCACCTTACAGAATTGACAGAAGTGCCTCTCTCACACTCCACTTGATTAGGGTCTCTTCACAGTTAAATGATTCCAGCATTTGATCACCTCTCCACTCATGATCTAAATGTCACACTCCATATTCCCCGGTACAAATCACAAAATACCCCTAGGCATCTATACTCCACCTTATCAAAAGATATCCTCACTGCTAGTGCATCACAAACTCACTATGGAAAATCAATACCTATGACGATCACAAAGGTTAGGGCTCAATTTAAATTGACCCAAACACCCAAGGTTACTCCAATCACCGATGCTCAAAAAATCCACAAAGGAAAGGGTGAAGGTGGCACTCATAGAGAGAATCGACGAAAGAACTGGTTACTTCACTACACTCACAAAGGAGGCTCACAAAGAGAAAGAAGATAACCTTGACATGGCTGTCTCACACGATCTCACAAACCACACAGGCTCACAAAGATAAAGGAGAAAACGACTGTCCATCCTTCTTCTCACTACCACACTCTCGCACCACTCACAAAGCAAACAGAGTACGCAACAAATCTCAATCCACTATGCATGCAAACACATTACACGAAGTAATATATCACTCTAATTCATGTAATTACACACATCCAACATATTGAAAGTGTAACACATCAACATTGCAATAGAATTAAGTGATTACTTACATGCAGAAAGGATTACAAACAGATGCAATGCAATAACCAGGTTTATTCTCTCGATAGACCTCACTAGGGTTACTACTCAACCCTAAAGCCACATTCGCCTTACCTCTCTCTTATCTTTCCTTTTATTATCATTTTCAAGACAGTCTCTTTCAACTATGTCGAGGGACGGAGCCAGACGTTTGGCATTGTGGGGTCAAAAATTGAAATACAATTTTTTTTAAAACAACATTCCATATATTACTACCGGGCTTGTGTGCAAATCAGCTGAATAAATGTGCTTGTGTGCAAATCAGCAAATGGGCTTGGCAAATGGCAGCCCATAGACGGATAGACAGGCAGGCAATGGATCAATTTTATGTTTAATTGGGCTTGGGACGTTTGGATAAAAATAATAAAAAAAACAATAATAATAAAATTTCTGAAAATTCTGTGAGGTCAAGTGACCCTAGGGAAGTAAACAAGTCGGGCCGAGCCGGCCCGTGAGCCTAAAGTTTCGGCTCGGGCTCGGCCCAGTTAAAATGGCCGAGCTTTTTTGCGGGCTCGAGTTGCTCGGCCAAAAAAAAAGGCTCGGCCCGAGCTTTTGCTCGGGCTTTTTCCGGGCCGAGTCGGGCAGGCTCGTTTTCTCCCCTTTTTTTCCTTCCCTAAAACTGTTGCCTTAAAAGGCAGCAGCAAAACTACTACCTTTAAAAGGCAGCAGTTTTGCTACCAAGGCAGCCTCAAAATTATTATTATTTTTTTTTTTAATAAACACTTGAGCTCACGAGCCGGCTCGGGCAAAGCCCGCGTCCCCAAAATGGGACTCGGCCAGAGCCTAGGCTCGGGTCTATCAAGCCCCGAGCCGAGTTACGGGCAACCCGAGCCGACAAGCCCGATTGCATCCGAAGTGACCCCACATGACCCCATGTGGGTCCGTCCTTGACTATGTTCAAATTTTACCACAGTTAAAACATATCATATTTTTCGCACTTATCTTAGACCTACATTTGCATCAATACCAAATAATGACCACAAAAGTAAAGACATGATTCACATAGAATAGTCTAACAAACTTTCCTAAAGTCACATGCAATTCTAATGGTGTAGAAAAATTAGTAATAAATTCACAAAGAATTTAAAGCAAATAATTAACATGTAATTTCTAGGTCTATCAACAGGCAATGGTTATCCCTTCACGGTAATCCCAAACCTAAT
>NC_036238.1:21717645-21724245 GCF_002742605.1 Olea europaea var. sylvestris
AAAAAAAAAACTATTCACGGACTGTTCATTCGCACCATTACAATGTTCATGCAGAAAAAAATTAGTCCCTCCAAAAATTCTATTTAATTCCCTAGTCCTTTAACTTTTTGATTATCGAATCTCGCACAATTGAATTGGACTTCCACAAGAATTAATCGAATTGAGTTCGGGATTTGTTCTTGAGACATTGATTGGAAGCTTGAGTAATAAAAGACTGAGTGGTGAGCTCGATTGAGGGTAAAAGTCTAAAATTGAGTGAATTTCCGAGTGAAAATTTTTGGTGAGGCAGAAAATTGTGATCAATGTCCGACGGGGAAGGATCTAATTCTAGTCGAAACGGTAATCAAACCAACATGCAGGATAACTTAATACAGTAGCAGATGATGATAAATATGAAAAATCGGTTGGAAAATAGGCTGGACAGGCTTGACGCGACGGTTTCAACTCTTAGTCAAGGTCAACGGGTGAATGTACCTCAAGCTAGGAGGCCGGGTAGGCAAGAGCCTAGGATGGAACGGGAAGCATATGATATTGGCAGTGTGCTGAATGAGAATGAATATAGAGGAGAATTTGATGATGAGGCTGACATGGGTAGAGTGAGGCATAGAGGGGCTTGGTTTGAACGAAGGGGTGAATAACCATGAAGCTGACGTGGATGGCAATTGGGGTAACATAAAGATGACGATTCCACAATTCAAGGGTAGGAATGACCCGGAGGCTTACTTGGAATGGGAGAAGAAGGTGGAGTTGATCTTTAACTGCCATTACTATTCAGAGGAGAAGAAAGTGAAGCTTGCAGTCTTGGAGTTCACTGATTACACCGTCACTTGGTGGGATCAAGTGGTCACTTTACGACGAAGGAATAGGGAAAGGCCGATAAGCACGTGGGATGAGTTGAAGGCAGTTATGAGGAAGAGATTTATACTGGGTCACTATTATAGGGAGCTTCATCAAAAGTTGCAGGGGTTGTACCAGGGACAGAGGAGTGTGGAGGATTACCAAAAGAAGATGAAAATTTTGATGATTCAGGCTAATGTGGAGGAGGATCAGGAAGCCACCATGGCAAGATTTTTGAATGGATTGAATAGAGACATCGCCAAAATTGTTGAATTATAGCATTATGTGGAATTAGAGGATATGCTACATGTAGCAATGAAAGTTAAGAGGCAGTTGAAGAGAAAATGGAGAGCAAAGAATCAATAGGGGTCTAATTCATCTTGGAGGTCTAGGTGGGATGAAGAGAAGGTTGATGGAGTTGTTGTTAACAATAAAATTGAACTACCTAGAGGAAATGATGACAATGCTAGCAAGGCTGCACCCAAGGCGGAACCACAGCACTCTAGGTGTCGAGACATCAAGTGCTTCAAGTGCTTGGGAACAGAACACGTTGCTTCTCAGTATCCAAACAAACGAGCCATGACCTTGAAGGACAGTGGGGAAGTGGTGAGTGACAGTGATGAAGATGGCATGCCCAAGTTGAAAGATGTTAGTGATGGTGACGTAGTAGAGTATCCGGTTGAAGGGAAAGCACTTATTTTGATGCGTGCATTCAACGCACAAATCAAGGTTGATGGAGAGAAGCAACGGGAGAATATCTTCCATACACGGTGCCACATCAATAATAAGGTATGCAACTTGATTATCGATGGAGGCAGTTGCACTAATATAGCTAGTTATACACTTGTTAAGAAATTAGGACTGGAGATGACAAAACACCCTAAACCCTATAATTTGCAGTTTTTAGATGATAAAGGAGAAGTTAATGTTAATAGGAGGGTATTGGTTAATTTGTCAATTGGAAGATATAAGGATGAAGTGTTGTGAGATGTTGTGCCTATGGATGTGGGACATCTATTGTTGGGTAGGCCTTGGCAATACGATAGGAAGGTAAAGCATGATGGGTTTAGAAATAGGTACAGTTTTGACATGGGTGGGAAAACCATTACACTTGTACCTTTGACATCACAACAAATTTATGATGATCAGGTGAAATTGAAAGGCGATGGGGGCAAAATGAAAGAAAAACAAAAGGGGAGCTTATATTCCAAGAAGAGTGGGCTTGGTGGTGGAAGTGAGTGGGTGAAGGCTGACATATCCCTCCCCAGTTTGCATAAGTCTTTGTTGCAGGACTATGAATATTTGCTACATGAGGACTTCATGAAGAAGAAACCACCCTCTGAATATCCTGTTGATGTGCAACAATTAGAGCATTGGTGGGACTTCGAAGAGGAAACGTTCAATCATGGCAATGCGGAGTGCAGAGGGTTCAATCAATTGTTAGATATTGGACAAGTAGATGGAAGAAGAACAGTCTCTGAACCAGGTGCGGATTTGAGGAAGAATCCTCTCGAAGAGGGAGGGTCTGATGTGATTTGGAAGAAGCCCAAAGTGATCGAGAATTTACTAATTATGGATGAAGGGTCGAGACCAAAATTTGAGCTAAGTTGGGGGGCCGCTGATCCAGTTTTCGCAAGTTTCCTATTTTATTTAGACTTCTAATCTTTTAGTATTTTCTTTAAGATTTTGCACGAAATTTCCATTTAAAATTAGGGTTTTGAGGACTTGATATAAATAGGGTATATTTTCATTCATTGTAGAACTTTTGATATTTTGAATTAATTAGAGGCAAGGTTGCTTCCTTTCTTGTTCTTCGTGAACAATTATCGAACTTATCGAGATAATTTCTTTTGGCCTTCACCAATCAAAGTGCGATTCGTGTTGTGAAATCACGAGATGAAGGTATTCTAATAATTGCTTTGGTTTCTGGTTCATTTAATCCTTGGAGTCAATCTTTAAATTTCAGGTTTGATTTCTTTAATTGTGTAATCAAAAGGTCAATATATCCATGTGAATGTATTGGTTGTTTGGTTCACTAATTTTTGGGTCAAATTCCATAAACTTTGATTTTTTTGGCTTTCTTGGGATTTGTGTCATTCTTTGTGGGTTTAATAGTGATCTAACTATCCGGGTTCACATCACTTGTAGTGTGCATTTTATTATATTTAGTCGACTGCTACATCTGGCGTTTTGCGGTGGAAATGCAATTGGAAACTAGTGCCCGAGGATTGTGAATAATATGTTGGTCATTACACGCTAGGCAAGCAGTACCGTAAAGAGTGTAAAGTTGTGGTAGAAGTTGTAGGAGACTTACAATTGTTGTGACGTGAAGGATATTTGAATTTTTGATATTGACAAACTACAATCTAACATACCATATTATATTCGCTCTGATGTGCAATTTGGGTAAGCACCACCTTATAAAGTACTTCTTAATTTGTTCGCATGATATAATTTACTAGTTTTGTGTCCTTCGACAAATAATATTTTTACATGTCATGTTAGGTTTTTTGTGCAAACAGAGTTACTTCGAGCATTCCTCGGCAAGTATTCTTGTATTATTTTCCCACATTTTGTACTGGTCAAATAATTCGATTTCAGAGAATTACCATACAATGACACAGAGTTTAACGAGTGGGTTGGCGAGGGAACATCACCACCCGTGTCAGCATCCTCGCTTCTATATCACACATTGCTTCCTCTCGGGTTTAAGATAGTCTTTTTAACGGTAACAACAGAAATATTCAAAGTCCAATCTAGAAGTAGCTGGTTATCTTACTTGGGAAAAGCTCATTCTCAAGTAACTTGTAATTTCTGCCCAATTTTGAGCTAAAAAATAAGTAAAAAATTACTCTACAACAACTTATTTTCATACATGTTAGGATAAGTCAACTTCTTAAAGATTACGTAAAATATAATTATTAAGAATAAGTAAATATTGGTTTGAGGAACAAAATGATGTTTGGACCTGGGAGAAGATCAGGGGACCTCAACATCGATGTACAAATCCAAGAGAACAGAGTACTTAGAATTCTTGGAAATCAACGAATTGGGGATGGTTAGGGCACTCGAAGCATCGAAAGTTCCCAATCCCATGCTACATTGGTTGATTGGTATACTAAACATGAGCTATGTGTTTCCATCTGATTGAGCTATGTGTTTCAATCTTTAATCAACTGAAATCTTGTTATGAAGGCATTTGTACAGAAATCAACTAGAGATCTCTGAAGGTATATGGTGTATAAGATACATACAGCATTTGACCTACTCTCAAGGGCATTTTGGTCATAAAATTTTGCATCAAGCCAAAAAGGAACAGAGGAGGTCCACCACCAATAGAATTAAGTTGAAGAATTATAAGGCTAAAACTCCAACCACATCATAAAACTGTAAGCAGCGTGCAAATTTCAAGATTAAAAGCAAGGCTTTACCAATTGTGAATATAAATAATAATAATTCCTGCATGAAAATGGCAGTATATCATAAGCAGGCATTGAATAATGGCTAATTGCCAATGCTTCCAAAATACTAAGGAAAAGCATAATGAGATACGACGAAAATAAAACCAAAATATTCAGTCATTACTAAGAACAGCAGCAGGGAACACCATGAACTTAATCGACCTCCTCAATCTTGGGACCAGGTCCGGAGGTACCACTAGGAGCAGGGCCATCATCATCCATGGCAGCTCCACCCATATCACCACCAGCACCCTGGTACATCTTTGCAATGATAGGATTGCAGATGCCTTCCAACTCCTTCATCTTGTCCTCGAACTCATCAGCCTCCCCAAGCTGGTTGCCTTCTAGCCATTGGATGGCCTGCTCAATTGCATCCTCAATCTTCTTCTTGTCGTCAGCTGGGAGCTTGGAGGCAATCTTCTCGTCCTTCACGGTGTTCCTCATGTTGTATGCATAGTTCTCCAAGGCATTCTTAGCCTCGACCTTCTTCTTGTGTTCTTCATCCTCAGATTTGTATTTTTCTGCTTCCTGAACCATCTTCTCAATTTCCTCCTTTGAAAGTCTACCCTTGTCATTGGTGATGGTGATCTTGTTCTTTTGGCCAGTGGTCTTGTCCTCAGCAGACACGTTTAAGATACCATTGGCATCAATGTCAAAGCACACAGTAATCTGTGGAACACCCCTAGGAGCAGGAGGAATGCCAGAGAGCTCAAATTTACCAAGAAGGTTGTTGTCCCTGGTCCTTGTTCTTTCTCCTTCATAGACCTGAATCAAGACACCAGGCTGGTTGTCTGAGTAGGTAGAGAACACCTGTTCCTTCTTTGTTGGGATGGTTGTATTGCGGGGAATCAAGACAGTCATGACACCACCAGCAGTTTCCAGACCAAGAGAGAGGGGAGTGACATCCAAAAGCAAAAGATCCTGCACCTTCTCATTACCCTCACCACTCAAAATGGCAGCCTGGACAGCAGCACCGTAAGCAACAGCTTCATCAGGATTGATGCTCTTGCAAAGTTCCTTCCCATTGAAGAAGTCCTGCAACAATTGCTGGACCTTGGGAATCCTAGTGGAACCACCAACAAGGACAACATCATGGACAGTACTTTTGTCCATCTTAGCATCACGTAGACACTTCTCTACTGGTTCCATGCACTTTCTGAACAAGTCCATATTTAGCTCCTCAAATCTTGCACGAGTGATGGTGGAGTAAAAATCAATACCCTCATATAAAGAGTCTATCTCAATGGTGGTTTGGGCGGTGGATGAAAGAGTTCTCTTTGCTCTCTCACAAGCTGTCCTCAATCTCCTAAGAGCCCTGGGGTTACCAGTGATGTCTTTCTTGTTCTTTCTCTTGAATTCTTGAACAAAATGATTCACCATTCTGTTGTCAAAGTCTTCACCTCCAAGGTGAGTGTCACCAGCAGTTGCCTTCACCTCAAAGATACCCTCCTCGATGGTTAGAAGAGATACATCAAAAGTACCACCTCCAAGATCAAATATCAGAACATTCTTCTCACCAACACTCGTTGCCTTCTTGTCGAGACCATAAGCAATGGCAGCAGCTGTTGGTTCATTAATGATACGCATCACATTCAGACCAGAAATTACACCTGCATCCTTAGTTGCTTGCCGCTGTGAATCATTAAAGTATGCTGGGACAGTGACCACAGCATTTTTAACAGTTGAACCAAGGAAAGCCTCGGCAATTTCCTTCATCTTAATTAAAACCATGGAAGAGATTTCCTCAGCTGCAAATTGCTTTTCTTCACCCTTGTAGTTGACTACAATCATTGGTTTATCACCAGCTCCAGAAATAACTTTGAAGGGCCACAACTTAATGTCACTCTGCACAGAGGCATCAGTGTATCTCCTACCTATCAACCTCTTTGCATCTGTAAAAAATGCAGAAAGACATGAAAGAATCAATTAATTTAACTATCAAACAATTTGACATTTGCAGCAATGACACTTTGTTAAGGTATGGTTTAACAAGGAAACTGATTTTTTGAAAAGTTAAAAACAAATAATGATGCTAATTTAGGAATCCTCATAATACTAAGATCTTAGGCCATCTCCAATGATTGCATCAAACTAAAAATCATCTCCAATAATAAAAACAACTAAAGTTGCACCAAATGAACAATGCTTAATCATTTTCTTCATTTTTTAAGTTTTTAACAATTTATTTATCTCAAAAATTGTTTTATTATTTACTTTATTACTCCATAAATTACTAAATAAGTATTTACATTTAGTTAACAAAAACAATTGAATTAATTAATTGATATATATATATATATAT
>NC_036238.1:21727422-21753114 GCF_002742605.1 Olea europaea var. sylvestris
ATGCTCTAGGATTAGAATTAGAAATTTTAACTCACTTTTTAAAGGAAATAAAACATCATTTACCCATTCCTGTCAAAATGACGCGGAGCCCCATATATGGGTTACAAATTTTAACTTGTTTTCCTGTTGGTTTCTCAGATTCCAAGCAATTAAAGCCTAGACATTTATTCTCCAAATGAATGGTTAAATGAGTTTGAGTTTTATTCATGTGAAAATATAAACAAAGTACTATTGTTTGTAATCAAAGCATGTTCTTCTTCAAAAACTATAATTCACATTTACCGGTAAATTTATTATTTAATTTTCACCCACTTTCTGCCTTCTCTCCGTTTGAGTTATGAAACTTATAAGTTAGTTGTCATATCAATTGAGAAAGGAGAACGGAAAGGGGCACTTAGTTTCTTTATTAAAAATCTAGCTTCAACCATTGATATTCTGAGTTTGCATTATTCTTTGGATTAAACACCCTATGAGTTCATATCATTGCATTATGTATGTTCACTTTGCCTCTAGATTGACATCCCTTCGTTAGTACAGTAACAGCATAATTACTTTCTAACAAATAATAATAATAATAATAAATAGTAGTATCTTTATGGGTCAAAAGTGATTTCGACCATAAATTCCAATTTTGAATCTTTATATGATTGTGAGCACTTTTTTATTTTACATATTCGGTAGTTTATCATAATAGAATAAAGATTGATTGGCAATAATGTATATTACTGAAATTTTAAATCATTGGTAACGACCTATGATAATCAGCACGTAGATTTTGTGGGCGGCTAGGGACATCTCTACTATCCACTATAAAATGAAATTGCTAAGGATTCCAGGTAAGTAAACCTCCCCTTGTCTTCATGGCATGTGATATGATTAAATGTATAAACGTGCTATTTGAATTGTTCTTATGTGAACATGATGTTTAATTATGACATTTTATGTCATGAATGTTTCATTCATAATCATGCGCATCTATGCATCCACATGCATACATGAAGTTTTAAGCAATAAATGATTTCCAAATGTCATGAATGAACGTTTAAAGTTATGTATCCCGAATGTTTTTGTTACGAGATGTATGTGTATGCCATGAAGGTGTGAATGGGAAATGGGACGTGGGGGACCGGCGCACCTGACCAATGTTCAATGATGAATGTTCAATGTTAATGTTAACCGTTTTGCGATTGAATGATGATTGTTAATGTTAACGTTAATCGCTTTGCGGTACTACTAGTAGGACTCGACCAGGTCCCAAATAATAATTGTCCGCTACATTCTGATTGACTATATAGGCGATAAATCAAGTGAGCTCACAACACCAATGTTTACGTTTTTAAAGAAATGAAAGAATGAGAATACATAATGAGAAATGTTTCTATTTTAAAGTAATACATATGCATATCATGAGCATGCATCATATGCATGAGGTTTGCTTACTGAGCGTTAGCTCATCCCACATTATCCCTCCCCATTTTTAGATGATGAAGGGAAGATGATGCGAGATGACGACTTGGGGTGACACAGACACGGTACCAACATAGTTTAGATTTGATTTCGTTTTGAAATAAAGTGAAAATTTATTTTTAATTGTTCTATATTATATTAAGCTCAAAATAATTATTTTGAAATATAAGTCATAGATATTCATTTTGGTTAAAGAAGAATTTAATCGCTTTAACATTTATGCTTTCAAGAGGAAGTTAAATGGTAGTATCTCCAAATTTAGGTTTCAAAGTTTGGGGGTGTTACAAGGACGCACCTCGTTGCCTTTGTTTTAGGTTTTGAAAGACTCTATTCGTGTTCTTTCTCAGTCCTCTAGCTCGGTATTCAAGCAGCAAGTTCGAGATCTACCAGGTAAGATTTTTTGTAGCATCAGTGGCGCCATATGTGGAAAACGATATGATTAATCATGAAGAAATCGTGCGAGCAAGGGCTTCCTGCCTCTTCTGATTCACCGTTAGTATACCCTATGGATGCTTTCAATAAAAAATTATAAAATTTCAAAAAATGAGAAGAATGTTACTAGTAAATGATGGATCAAGATCTGAAAAAGATAAATCTATAATTAGATGAAAAAAAATGTGAAATATTGCTCAAAGGCAAAAGGAATTAACTACTGGATTTTAATAAATCAAATTAGATATATATTGCAATTTGCACTTATGGGAAAGCTCTCAGATCTAAATTTGGCTTTATTATTCAAAGCCTAGATGATCAAAAATTTCACATTCGTTCCCAACTCAAAGGCATAAAACAAATGTCTAAAAGGATAAGTAAGAGAGATAGTTGTGATTGTGATAACCAAGTGCTGCCAACGTAGTACGGCTCCTAGCAATTCTGGATCTCCGCAGCTAATAGCCTTTGCTGTCGAGGGTAAGGGTGAACGCAGTTCGATTTGAAAGGTTTGTGCTATATTTTCAACTCAAACCATTCTATGAGGTTTGAAATTTTTTCAAACCAAACCATTTTATTTTTCGAACAAAATCAAACCAAACCATAATTTATGGTTTGGTTCGATTTTAATCCGCAGTTTACCTTTTAACATTATAGTAATGTATTTAAAATAAATTAAATATAAGTTTAAACGAGAACTAATAATGTTAAATGTTAAATTCCATTAATATTTATCATGAAACTCGTGAATGAATTATTTTCAAAGTTGGTTGTTAAATGATGTTAGTAGAACCTTCTTCATTTTTATTTACTCTTTCTTTGTTTGACATTCATATTGTTATATAGCGATTGGTAAAGATAGAGTTACATTATGTTATTATTGTTTGATTAAAATTCATTTCGTTTTGCTAGTTATATGTTAAATAAGGATTAAAAGATATATATTTGGATGTACAAAGATTGGTAGAGTTTCGACTTACTGGGAATTAATGAATTTCATCATCTAACTACTTTATAAAAGTAGAAGATAGTAGTATTAGTTAGGAAACTTTAACATTTTCACACAATCAGTACGCTCAGTCCTTCGTTCTTTTCAAATCACAAACAAATTCATTAATCATATAGAGCATAAATAATCACTTTTCAATCAAAACCACAATCCACAAGTGTATAACAAGTTCAAAAAAAAAGAA
Organism: Olea europaea var. sylvestris; assembly: GCF_002742605.1. NCBI lineage: Eukaryota > Viridiplantae > Streptophyta > Magnoliopsida > Lamiales > Oleaceae > Olea > Olea europaea. The sequence continues at coordinate 21,730,512 of NC_036238.1, forward strand.
CAATGGAAAAATGACTTCAATAAGAATATAAAACTCACCGAAAAAGAAGAGAGAAAAAGACGATTCAGGTAGAAATTTGTAGACTAACAGGCAAATGTGACTGACGATTCGTACAACAGTGGCAAACAAGCGTTAAAATGTTAGGGAAATTAGAGTTTATGTAAGGGTTTCTGAAACTTTATACGTGATTTGTCGACGTAGTTTTATTAAATTATGATTTAGATTGTTGAAAATATATGTTTTTTTCATTTCATATGATTTTGGAATAATTTTAGTTTAGTTTATATATCAAGTGAGGACATGTGTTATGAACTGTTAAATTATAGGTCAATAATGATGAACCTAATTAACTTTTTATGATTATTTCAATAGGCTAGTTGTAATTTATATTGCTAAATTGACATTTTTAAAAGTGAAAATAGTAAAACTTTTAAGTTAATAAAACTAATTTTTTAATTAAAAAATTTAAAAACAGTTCGGTTTGATTTTGTGGGATTTTTGAAAATTTAAATCTAAACCAAACCATTTTGAAACGGTTTGATTCGGTTCGAGGAAAAATAAACCACGGGTCCACATAAACTCGAACCTGTAAGTATTATACCCTAAGTCTAATCAACTTTGGACATAAATACTTTTGATATAGAATTAATACAATTTAATGGCAGATCTCTTATTTAATTAATAGACAATTAAATAAATAATAGATTCCGTAAATTCAAATCTTCGTAATTTGTTAATCATATGGAGTTGTGATTGTGAGATACAAATTACATCTGATTGAATCTTAAATCGTCCGTGATCATAAGTAATAACGAGATGCGTATATTATTATTATAGATAGACCATCGTGTGTGCCATTTCTTACTTATGAAGTAAGTAGCTGATCTCACAAGTTAAAGTGTTGTGACACTTAAATGAACACGCGGATATTTTGTTATAGAACAAAACATTGGAGACCCATCGAGAGATTCCACATGGATAACTATCTGAGTGTCAGTGGTTAATCTCTAACGTTCAGTAGTGGAATTGGTCCTTTGACTTGAGATCGCCATGGTACCTTATATGAGGACAGTCATATTTTGGCGGTTTTGGATGTTGCTCTTCAAAGGGCCGCTAATACGACATCGTTCGGGTACATCAAGAATCGTATGAAGGTTGTGATTGACCAATAAAGGATTCGTCACTCTTAGATAGTAGGAGATTATGATCTGCATTTCATTTAATTAAGTTGATGATGAAATCATTGGCCAAGGTGTACTCATAAGTCGAAAAGGAGTTTTCGACTTATATTAATTTAATAGTGGAGTGAAAGATATGATCGATATTCGGAATTGACACAATTTCATATCTCGTAATTGATCGGATCATATTGACGAAAGGATTATATTTTCACGGTAAACAAACGAGTTTGGTTTTGTCAAACCACATGACATTTCTCGTCACATGTATTGTCTTAACACATTGCTAGATGTCAATCGGTGAGTGTGAATTGGTGATAAATTAAAAGAGTGTTTTAATTTATCAATTTTGATTAGATCAAAATAATATTTTACATCCTTAGGCATCGTGACCGGGAACCTGATGCGTCACACACATAAGAGAATTGGAAGATTACAATTTGTCAATTTAATTAATTTAACAATCGTTAGATAAATTAATTAATTGGGTTGGTTATTTATAGGCCCGAATTAATTAATTCACGGACCGAATTTAATTAAATAAATAAATTAAATAATGGACCGGATCAGGCCAGGCCCGTTTGGGTTTATATAAATACATGGCTAAGATTTTCAATTCATATGTTTTTCTCATAATTATTCTTGTTAGCACAAGAGGAGAAAACTCTGGTAGCTGCAATCTTGTTCTCTGTGTGGATCACCGTTGGAGGCTAGACAATTCAACAACTGTGGGTGGCAAATCAAGATTGTTAGAACAAAAAGAATAGCAAAAAAGTTTGTAAATCTGGAAAATGTACAATCTTATCACAATTTTTATCTAAATACAAAGACGATTTTTGGTGGGAATCGAAATCTGTTTTAATTTTCCGCTGTGCATGTTAAGTAGATTTCCTACAGTGATATCAGAGTCTATTTTGTATTTGTTAGAAATTATTTAACATTTTGTACAATCAAAAGTTGATTGTTATACATTTACTAGTTTCTAGCAATTAATGAAAATTTGATTTTCAAATTTTTTTGAAATTTGGTTCTGAAAACAAAAAAAAAAATATATATATATATATATATGATAATGGATCTAAAAATCGGGCAGCAACCAGAGCTGCCCGGCGACTTAGTGCGGCAACAGAAGCAGCATCGGCTACTGTTGCTGTCGAGTTTGGCAGTGCCGGCCTGGCACTGCTATAACACAGTGGCGCGCGACGCTGATACTGTTCATCGTAGCAGCGCTGCGTCGGCTTTAGGCTGGAAAGGGGCCGGCGACGCCCCTAAAATTTGAAGAAGAAAGAAATTGGGGAATTTCCTAGGTTTTTAGATTCGGGTAAGGTGATTTGGAGGTGGGGGCTTCCTCTACAATTATAGTAATTATGGGCCCCTGTCTGCAATTATAGGAATGGCGTCAAAATTACAATTTTTAAATGGATGGCTTGTCGTGCAATTTTTGAAATTGAGGGACTTGCTTTTAATTTCATTCTTGGGTCAACTTGCAAATTTCAAATGGGTTTTGAATTTAAATATTAAAATGGTTTTAAAAGTTGGGTTTTTAATTATGTTTGACCCATAATTTTAATTTTGACCCAGATTTAAAATTTTATTTAGATTTGACGACACTTTATATTTTTTGTTAAAATTGAATTTTAACTTAAATATTAAACTTTGACCCCAATTGAATTTTATTTTATTTAAGAGTGTTATCCTAAATTAAAATATCAATTCAATTTAAATTAGAGTTGGACTCTAATTTAATACTTAATTAAAATTTCATTTTAATTAATTAATCACCCCCGAATATATTCTAGAAGTTAGAATTAGATTCTAATTTGACGTTTAATTGAAATTTGATTTTAATTAAATTGTCTTACCCTAAAATTTTCCTTGTAATTAGAGTTGGACTCTGGTTTAATATTTAATTAAATTTTGATTTTAATTAAATAATTTACCCTATCATTTCTTGAATTTAGAATTGGATTCTAATTTTACATTTAATTAAAATTTGATTTTAATTAAATTGTCTCGCCCTAAATTTCTTCTTGAAATTAGAGCTGGACTCTAATTTGATATTTAATTAAAATATGATTTTGATTAAATAAATTCGCCCTAAGATCTTGGAATTAGAGTTGGACTCTAATTTTGTTATTTAATTAATATTTTATTTTAATTAAATTCGACCGCCTTAAATTTTGAAATTAGAGTTTGACTCTAATTTGATATTTAATTAAAATTTGATTTTAATTAAATTATCTCACCCTATAATTGTTGAGTTAGAGTTGGACTCTAATTCGGTATTTAATTAAAATTTGATTTTAATTAAATATTATTGCTAATTAAATAATTGATTAATATGATTAATTAATTATTTAATTTTTCCGATCCATTTTTCTAAAAAAGTTTAGACGATCTTAATTACTAGAAACTTGGAATATGTTCACATATAATATTCTATATTATATATACATACATTTATGTAATGAATGTATTATTAGTGGACGATTATGAATTCGACCATATGGATGTGTTGAATGATTAATTTTTATTCTTGTCGTTTTGTGGGCCTGTAAGCCCGTTATTATTGTTATTATTATGGGCCTGCGAGTCCAATTTCGTTTAGGCCTGCGTGCTAATTAGTATAAGATACAGGTTGCAACTGGACTAATTGAAAAAACAAAAAGAGGAGGAGACCATGAAGATGGTGCATTGATACTGATCAATGTAATACCCCATAGAAATTGACCAACTAACTTTCCTTATGGCTCGAGAAGACTAGATAGTAAAGTCCATAATCGTCCATACTATTATATTATGTTATATATATATATATATATATATATATTTGCATGGTAGATGTATAATAAAATATATATTATTGTTACGATGAGACCTTTAAATACAAAATCCCTCCATAAAATATTAAGTCACATTTATAATCGTCTTCCATTATTATAGTGAAAAATCAGAGTCCCAAATCGTCTCAACTTATTGAGTACACTCAAGGCTGGTCCATTAGGGATATGTTTTACATTATGAAATATTTGATATTTCTGAATGACGGGTTTGACGTAACTAAAATTTATCTTTTGTTGAGTACACTCAAGGAAATAAATTTTAGAGGCATGTTAAGCTAACACATAAGATGTGTGAAAACAAAGAGTTGTCAGTTTAACGATCTAAAAGTTGAATGGAGATACAATTGATAATAGTATCTACCCAAATGTTATATTAAGGCTTGTTGAGTACACTCAAGGTCTTAGTATAACAAATGGGATCCCAGCCTACTGGGAGTCGAGTATGAACTCCATAAATTTATGTGAGAGGGTCATAAATTTGTATTAAACAGTGGGAGCATAATTAATTTAATAAAAGCCCATGTTAAATTAATTGATGCATTTTATATATTATTCTTTTTTTCTTTTCTTCATTTATATCGTGAGTAACCATGTGTATTTGAGAGTCATATTGGATGCCAACAACCAAATTAAATCTTCTTGATTGACACTATAATTTGAGAATTGTTCTCAAGCATGAGAAATTTGGTTGTCCTTAAGTAGCCATTTTTCAGAGACATCTGGTGATGAATCGATTAAGGAAGAGGTGATTGCTATAATAAATGCAGTGATGACAAAGTACTGTAACGTATGTGATACCTGCAACTACGTCACCTGAGTTATAAAAGCAACTTAAGAGTATAGATGTTAACACATAATTCTTCATTACAAAGAGTTGTATGATAATAATCATGTGTGGAAGGATATGAGACTTTCAAACAACTATACCGATGCAAAATGACAAAAGAATTCTTTAGTCAATCCTCATGTACTGAAGATGATTGACATGAGAAGTGTCTCAATTGAGTTCAATCATTAACTATGAACTAAGTATTGACTTAGCTCTGCAATCTCTGTCATAGACTTATACATAGTAATTATGAATTATGATATGAATAAGCTCGAATGCATACTCATTAAGTTGTTTAACATGCTTAGAACTGTTAAGCCCTTTATCAAAATTGGTAGTGGGCAAACCATTGATCCCTTTAAAGAGTATTAAGAGGAAGTCTAAAGGGACTTTGGGAAAGCACCCAATATGGTTAAGACGGTCTAAGGGAAGGACAATACCAAATTTAATGACCCTTGGTTTCATTATAGAATAAAAGGTCATTGGAAGGAATATTGCGTGGCTTATGTCTATTTCACGAGTTTCTTAGGTATTTGATACCAGATGTAAATCTCATATTTATACAAATATGGAAAAACTAAATAGAAGTAGACAACTGCGAAAGGGAGAAGTTCACCTACATGTTGGAGATGAGCAAAGGTGCTGTATTTTCTGTAGGAATATACTTCTTGCCATTGTCTTTTGGTTTAGTATTGGAATTAGAGAAATGCCGCTTTATACCCACCATAACTGGAACATTAAAATGAATTTCATATTCGGACATGAACTATTTTAATGTTAAGAAAAATTGTTGTTCTTGTTTATCTTGATAAAGATCCTAATGGCCATGGTAAATTACAAAATGACGTTTATATTCTTTAATATTAAGAATTCTATAATGAGTATAGAAATTATAAGGTATAAATGCGATAATCTAATTATTACCGAAATTTGGCATGACAGACTTTGTCATATAGATGAAATGCAATTTTAAAGTTACATAAAGATGTATACTTAGGATTAATTGATTTTGACAAGTACAAATTATGCATGTCTGACACAATGACCAAATCTTCTTTTACTTGAAAAGAAGTAAGGTCAGTATAATTACTGGTCTAATGCATAATGATGCATATGGACTCGTGTCAATTAATGTCAAGTAATGTTTCTTTTATTTCATCAAAGATCATGTATACTTGATGAAAACTCAAACATGAAACTCTTGAAAAGTTCAAGGGATTCAAACTAGAAGTAGTGAAACAAATAGGTAAAGATATCTTCACATTAAGATTCGATCGAGTGAGAATATCTTAAAGATAAATTTTAAATTATCTAAGAAAGAATGTGATTCTCTTGCAGTGGACCCCTCCATATACATTGCAGTATAGTGGTGTATCTAAAAGGAGGAATATTTAATTATTAGATATAATGCGATTAATAACAAGTCATGCTAATCTCCCAAAATTGTTTTGGGATCATGCATTGATTGCAGTGTACAACACACTAAATCATGTCACATCTAAATTGGTTAACAGAAATCCATACGAGTTATGAAAAGGCAATAGTACCAATTTATCTCATATGAAAGTTTAGGGCCATGACACTTATTTGAAGCGCCTTGAATCGGATAAGTTTGACACTAAATCTGATAAATACATATTTGTGGGGATATTCAAAACAGACATTTGAATATAAATTCTATTATCATGAAGAAAGTTTTCGTCTCACGACATATCATCTTTTTAGAGAAAATGTTTACTCTAGCGGAGGACAGTGGGAGCAAAATGGAACTTGAAAGAGTTCAAGAGTCCACAAATATAGTTAACCAAGTAGATAAATCTGAGTTTGATCCTATATATGATATGGGACATACTCTTGATTAGGAAGTAAAGACTCCTGAGAACATATCAGCTCTATGTGAAGGTGAGAATCCATGATTACTAATCAGGTATTACTGATCCAGGATAATGAACCTGCTAGTTGCAACAAAATAAAGTCAAGTGTTGACTTAAAAGAGACAGCAAGAGGCCATGAAATTTGAGATAAACTCAACTTATGTGAACAAGGTTTGGACCTTGGTCAAGCCTCCTGATAGAATAAAACCCATAAATTTTTTGTAAATAGTTTACAAGGAAAAGGTTGATATGGATGGGAATATCCATATATACAAAGCAAGGTTAGAAGCAAAGGTTAAGTGTTGACCTTAGTGAAACCTTTCTCCTGTAGCATTGCTGAATTCCATTCGGGTTTTGCTTGCAACGGTTGCATTCCGTGATTATAGGTTAAGAGAAGTCTCTTGAAGCTGAAATCTTATATTTGATGGAATAGTTAAAGTGTTTGATTTTATCAAATTTGAAGACGAATTGTGTGTTTACGAGAAGATAATGGGAGCATTGTCGTATTCCTAATATTATAGAAAACAACATCCCTATATTTCAATCGTTGAAATAATGGTTGTTAAGAATTTATTCATGAACAATATGAGAAAAGCAATTTGATCTATAGGGGTAGATGTAGAAGATTGCTTAACTTATCCCAATTTACATAGATGAAATCTTGAGAAGATTTCATATGGAGAAATTGGTTTACTCTTAAGTGGTATGTTGGAAAGGTTCCAAACGTGAAGCAACCGTTGATTCAATAGTAGAAACCTAATATATGATTACTTTAGAAGTAACAAATAGTTGCAATCTGGATCATGATGTTCATAAATGAACTTGGAGAGTAGTTCCTGATATTGTTGATCACATGTCATTGTATTGTGATAACAATAGAGCCATTGCGAAAGCGAAGGAACTAAGGTCTCATCGATGATCCAAACATGTATTAAGGCGGCATAATCTCATCAGAGATATAATACACAGAAATGACGTAAAGAGAAGAACAAAATCCCACATTTAACAATATTGCAGATCCACTGACAAAGAGTTGTCGTGGCATAAACATGATCGTCATGTAGACTTATGATATTGGATACATAAGTGATCGGATCTAGTGCAAGTGGGAGTTTGTAAGTATTATGTCCTAAATCCAATTAACTTTGGACATAAATACATTTGATATATAACTAATGTAATTTAATGGCAGATCTATTATTTAATTAATAGACAATTAAATAAATAATAGAATCCGTAGATTCAAATTTTCGTAATTTGTTAATCACAAGGAGTTGTGATTGTGATATACAAATTACATCTGATTGAATCTTAAATCGTATGTGGTCATAAGTACTAATGAGATACGGATATCTTTATTATAGATAGACCATCGTGTGTGGCATTTCTTACTTATGAAGTAAGTAGCTGATCTTACAAGTTAAAGTGTGGTGACACTTAAATGAACACGCGGATGTTTTGTTATAGAACAAAACATTGGAGACCCGTTGAGAGATTCCACATGAATAACTATCTGAGTGTCAGTGGTTAATCTCTAACGTTCAGTAGTGGAATTGGTCCTTTGACTTGAGATCGCCATGGTACCTTATATGAGGACAGTCATATTTTGGCGGTTTTGGATGTTGCTCTTCAAAGGGCCGCTAATACGACATCGTTCGGGTACATCAAGAATCGTATGAAGGTTGTGATTGACCAATAAAGGATTCGTCACTCTCAGATAGTAGGAGATTATGATCTGCATTTCATTCAATTAAGTCGATGATGAAATACTTGGCCAAGGTGTACTCATAAGTCGAAAATGAGTTTTCGACTTATATTGACTTAATAGTGGAGTGAAAGATATGATTGATATTCGGGAATGACACAATTTTATATCTTGTAATTGATCGGATCATATTAACGAAGGGATTATATTTTCACGGTAAGCGAACGAGTTTGGTTTTGTCATACCACATGACATTTCCCGTCACATGTATTGTCTTGACACATTGCTAGAAGTCAATCTGGGACGGCGAGTGTGAATTGGTGATAAATTAAAAGGGTGTTTTAATTTATCAATTTTGATTAGATCAAAATAATATTTCATGTCGTTAGGCATCATGATCGGAAACCTGATGGGTCACACACAAAAGAGAATTGGAAGATTGCAATTTGTCAATTAATTAATTTAACAATCATTGGATAAATTAATTAATTGGGTTGGTTATTTATAAGCCTGAATTAATTAATTGGATTAATTAATTCACGAACCAGGCCATGCCAATTAATTAATTCACGAACCAGGCCATGCCCGTTTGGACTTATATAAATACATGGCTAGGGTTTTCAATCCATATGTTTTTCTCATAATTATTCTTGTTAGCACAAGAGGAGAAAACCCTGGTAGTTGCAATCTTGTTCTCTGTGTGGATCACTGTTGAAGGTTGGACAATTAGACAGCTATGGGTGGCGAATCGAAATTGCTGGAACGAAAAGAATAGTAAAAAAGTTTGCAGATCTGGAAAATGTACAATCTTATCATAATTTCTATCTAAACACAAAGACAATTCTTGGTGGGAATGGAAATCTGTTTTAATTTTTCGCAGTGCGTGTTAAGTAGATTTCCAATAGAACCAACAGTTTCAACTCAATGATTTTAATTCAATTTTTTCAATTTCGCGATTTTTTGTACAGCCCTAGTCGAGGGCATAATTGCTCCGGCAACACCGTTGAGAGATTGTAGCCTCCAAAAAGACTAGCGAGAGATCGGGGAGGAAGTCACCCTCATGAAGCAATGGCTAGATTTCCAGTTGCTTCTGTGATGTTGGATCACCACAACCTCTAGCGCCTATCGCCAAGGTCATAGTGGAGGTTCACTTCTTCGACGAGGTTAACGAAGTTCTTGCACTTAATTTCATTGCAAAAACAAACTCCGAAAGGTTCAGAATAAACTAGACTCTCATTAGTGAGAGAGGCTTGAATCTTTGGATCCTCTGGAAGTCATGACTGTGAAGGAAATGATAGATTCAATTACTGTTAAAGCTTTAGATGGATATTTGTAAAATTAGGGATGAGAAATATGGATGGAAGTATAGTTGTGGAGCAAAAGTAAGAATTGTATTTCTAGAATTACATAAATGATGAAAATGCACCTGGAGAAACCATCGATTATGCCGCCATTTATTTTGGTTGTCGAAATAATTGAAGCTCCAGCGAAGCTCTTCTAATCTGGTAAGTGCAAACCTCAAGCACAAACGGAAACAATTTCTGGACTTCGGAGGCCTTTGATAGCCTCCAATGGTAAGTTCGAATCTATGTAACATGAACGTGAACCTCCAGTAATCTTCAGTCAATTGCAGGCAAAAAATGATTTACTGATTTGAGCGAAAAATTTGCCTTTAGACGTATTAATATAGGAGAAAGATCGATCAATTAGGTTAGAAATTAACTTTTGGAATTTGGATTGATAAGCTGACAAAGGAAAGATAGAATATGGGAAAAATGAGAAAGCAAAGGGTATTCATCCATCAAATTGAAAAATGCACTGCTCGATGGTACTCCTAGCTCAAGATTCAAACCCCTAGTTGCGACCTTTAGGTGAAATTGTAAAGGGATGCTATGCCTTGAGAGTGGGCAGATGGTGTTAAGAAGCTTCTGCAGTGACAGCAAAGCTATTTTAGGCTCCAGCAACATGTCTTATTTGGACTCCAATGATGTTGTTGTGGCACCACTAAAATTTGATGAATAAGTTTTGGGCAATCGAATCTCTAAGAGTTTGGACTCCACTATTAGCTTTGAAAGCTCATTAAGTTCTATGCATCTCAAGCACGCAAAATCAAAATTGTTAACTAGCAAAATGCTCTATTTCTCGCGTCGGCTCATAACTAAGGTAACGGACAAAGGTATTCACTTTTTTTTTATTCCATTGTGAATTTATATTCTCCAAGCAGTTTAACTCCGGATATGTCACTATGCTAGCCTTTTCATTTTATTACCACTTTCATCCTTTGATAGCATGCCATTCATGTATTGACATGGAGAAGATGATATAATGTAGTTTCACCTAATCTATGGGAAAGCACCCACTTAACTACAAAAATAATATAAAAATGGAGCTTACCTTCAAATAAAATTCTTTACACTCCTTCTTACCTTCAAATAAAATTCTTTACACTCCTCTCTTGCCTGTTGATAATAATTAACAAAAAGAAAAATAGCAATCTCTAAAATTCATGTGGAAAGTTTTGCTTGGACATCAATCTAGGACAATCAAAGAATTTTATTGAGTCTTACAAAACTAGAGGACTTAGCTCCAAGAATAAATCATCATTATGAAAAATTACAACTTTGTAATTCTAAGATAATGAATGCACACGAGCAATTGGTTTGTGAATGTTCAAAAAGTTTTTGAGCTTTTGATGATTTTATTGCTTTATATATGAATAAAAAAGTTTAAGCATTAAAAATATTATGAAACTACTATTTGTCTATATCTTCTACATTGTTACAAATGTAAAGCAGTAGTCATGATTAGTAGAGATTAAAATAGTAGCTCATGTGTACATGCCAGAAGAAATGTGTTGGATCTTTAAAGACATTAATCAGACAACATACATTATATGATCTATGTTTTAATATTTAAAAAGGTATATTTTGGTGTCATCGATGCTCATGCTTGTGCTATGGTTGTTTGGTTGTGAATTACAATAACATTTGGTTCATACACACTAAGTAGTCGATCGAATTCCCAACCAATATTGGTAAATCGAAGGCCCCATGGGCTTGTAAGTCCTCATACCTTGGGGCTAGCTCATGATTTTCCTATCACTAAAGGCGAAACTTAGCTCATGAATTTCTTATTATTGAAGGTGAGCTTTAGCTCGTAAATTTATTATTATTGAAGGCGAGCCTTAGTTCATGGTTTTTTTTATTATGGAAAGCAAGCCTTAGCTCGTCATTTTCTTATGAAAGGCGAGCTTTAGCTTGTGGTTTTCTCATTATTAATGGTGATCTATAGTTCGTGAATTTCTTATTATCAGAATCTAAAGCATTATCCCGTGCAAACGCATACATTTAGCATAAGGTCGTGTCATGCGCATGTAGCTAAATCATCCCTAACACTTTAGCGTAAAGCCGTGCCTCAAGCATGCGGCTAAAACATATATTTATCATTAGGTCATGCCCCGTGCATGCAGCTGAGTCATCTCTAAAATTTTAGAGTAAAGCCATGCCGTGAGCATGCGGCTAAAGCATATATTTAGCATAAGGTCGTGCCTTGTGCAAGTAGCTAAATCATTTCTAACACTTTAGCTTAAGGCCGTGTCCCCAACATGCAGCTAAATCATACATTTAGCTAAATCATCTCTAAAACTTTAACGTAAGGCTGCGCCCCGAGCATGCAATTAAAGCCTACATTTAGCATAAAGCGGTGCACGTGCATGCAGCTAAATCATCTCTAACAATTTAGTGTAAGGTCATGCCCCGAGCATGCAGCTAAATCATCTCTAAAACTTTAGTGTAAGGCCATGCCCTGAGCATGCAACTAAAGCATACATTTATCATAAGATCATGCCCCGTGCATGCAGTTAAATCATCTCTAACACTTTAGTGTAAGGATGTGCCCCAAGCATGCAGCTAAAGTACACATTTAGCTAAATCATTTCCAAAACTTTGGCGTAAGGCCGTGCCCCCAAGCATATAGCTAAAGCATACATTTAGCACAAGGCCGTGCCCCGTGCATGCAGCTAAATCATCTTACACTCCTAAGTATTGCCCGCGCAAACACTTTTAAGCATTGCTTTATACATACAACTCAAAATTTTAGCCTCAAGTTAAAATCTCAACCACATTTTTTCATCCCGAGCTTGTTAGGCATAATTCTTTCTTAAAATTTCAGACATGGAGCTTGGGATATTATTTTCAAATATGCTCAAGTCCTATCCTCGAGTTCAATACATTGTCAAAATCCCAGCCGAAGAGCTTGGAATAATTATATTTAGAATGGAAGCAAGCTTGCACTCAAGCTTAGTCTCTTATATGAATGTTTTCCAATTCGTCGAGTTCTTTCATTTCAAAATTTTTAATAAAGCTCGAGTTCCTTCTTTTCAAATTTTAAACAAAGTAGGGGTCTACTTTCAAAATTTTTAATAAAGTTTGACATGTATCTTTTTCATTTCAATTTTTTGACAAAGCTCGAGGTCAAACTCCTATCTTTCAAATTTTTTAACAAGGTTGAGTCGACCCCCTTCCTTTCAAAATTGTTAACAAGATCAAGGTCGTTCCCATTCCTTTCAAATTTCAAATAAGGTAGGGGTCTGGCACTTCCTTTCTAAATTTCTAACAAGCCTCGAGATTGAGCTCGTCCCTTTCAAATCTTTAGAATATTCAAAACTTGTTATCCTAGATCTATGTGTTCGGGGGCTTATCAACTTGACATAAGCATTCCTATTTTTGAACCCAATATACTTATGTATCTCATGTTAGAAACTCTCACATTACACATGAGCTCTTGACATAGATGTATCGGGGCCTGTGATGTGTACAAAAGTTGTGGCCCGATCTCGAGCCTTCACGCATAGCTCGAAGTGTTTACCTAGAGCATACATCTTCACCAAAACTCTCATAAATGTGGTTGGGCCTGTCCCCTAAGGTCGGGCTGCTATGATCGAGCCCTATTAATGTTGGCCCCACATACTCAAAACATTGCCCTTCATGCCTGTAACTCGTACCTTTTACATGTTTTAGTCCTTCCATAACTTAAATGATCTACATTCATCATTATCCAAATATCTAACCTACTGCAATCCAAGTCAAACTTCAAGAGGTAATTGTAGTATAACTCAATCACTCTATGTGATAAGGATAATAACTATTGGTGGTTGAATCCTTTTACAACTCTACCACCAACATCTATAAATACATAACCAAACATCATTATTCAGGTACGTTTTATATACAATTTCAACATACATTCTCATACAAATTCTCTATCTGACTTAAGCATCGGAGGGGTGATGAGGACACCCCTCGTTACCTTTGTTTCCGGAAGGCTCTATTCGTGTTCTTTCTCAGTTCTCTAGCTCGGTATTCAAGCAGCAAGTTTGAGATCTACCAGGTATGAGATCCATTTAGACCTCAGTTGCATATTTATAAAAGGTTAGGGACCTTCGTTGGCACGAATTGAAGGTTATGGTAAAGCCTACAAAAATTGAAAATATTATTGACTACTGTTGCAATTTTCCCCAATATATATGGGCCAACAAATAAAAAGAATAAGAAAGACAAAAGGTTGATAGACGAAGGCAAGATGATTTCTAGTCTAGAAAGGTGGTGGTGTTTTTTTAACCTAGAAAAGAAATAACTAACACCCGTAATGGAAATGGCATGTGTGAAATGTAGACTATTTAAAAGTGATGGATCTGAACAAACAAACAAGAAAACGATCGAGTAAAGTGAAGGATATCACATTAGACACTTCCCACTTTATCATGTTCCTCAACGTGGGATTTTGAAGTGAAGGAAATGGACGTAGAGGTCAATTATTCTTTATTAAAAAGGGGACATTATCACATTTAATATAGTGCTCGAGTCAGTGTAGATCTCTAAACACTCATTGCCAAACGCGATCCCTATTCCACCAAAAGCCAAGTTATTTGAAATGATCTTCACCCACTAAAACATGTGAGCTATTAAACAAGAAGTGAAGATGATATGCAATGCAACTTGGATGATGAGGAGTGGAAAACAATGACTGGGGTAGTTATATAGGGAGTTAGATTTGTTGGATGTTGTAGGTGAAATCTTTTCTTTTGTTTCTTTTATTTATATATTCAATTTCTTACTCAACATAATGTATTGTTTTTATTTTAACAAAAAAAAAATTGGACAGAAAGAATTAATAGGTACTACATTGTCCACATATAAAAGTTTGGGACAATAATGATAGAAAGAAAAGATTGAAGATAAAATAGCAAAAGGAATTAACAAGTGGGGATCAGCTGCAATTTGGTCAAACTAATAACTCCGGTTTAGCAAACCAGGTGATGACCACATATTTGTTAATCCAAGCTCCAAAGTCTCCTCCACCCCTGCCGGATAGTGGTTTATGAGTTGAGATTTCTCCAATTAATTTTTGATATTTCATTAATAATTAACATGTTATTTCAAATTTACCATCATTAATTTTACCAACAACCCATTAAATTAATGACGTATCAAGAATTAATTGGATGAACAGCTAAATGGATAACAAAATTGCACAACAAATTTCAACTCGTGGTTTATATGTATAACTTAGTTTCAGTTTTCGGCACATGAAACTCAGATGAGTTGGTATATTGACTCCAAATGTATTAATTTGCTTGTCTGAGAAAAAAATATCGAGAACAAAAATATTATTTAGGCCAATATTGATATTTATACTACCCCTTGTTTGATTTCCATTTTTGGGATAAAATGCATTATGAATAGTAATTTTTTTAATGAATGTATGGTTAAAAAGTACGAATTTTTTTAAAATACATTTATAATTATTTTCTAGAAAAATATGAGGTTGAAAATGAGTTTTTTGAAGAAAAAAAATACATTCTTGCAAAAATAGAGCTCAGGGGCTAATTGACGAAAAATAGAACAAACGAGCTTAGAGTCTCAAGAAAGCCTGTGAGATTACATATCCAATAATAGTTCTTGTCCAGAATTGAATGATGTTTTTCCCATCAAAATTACATGTCAAATTGTCAATTTTTTTACCATCTAGTTCTATAGGATTCAAGAAATAAAGATTCATTTGATTGCAGAAATGGAATTTGGATGGAAAGAAAAATGAATTTCATGAAATTGAATTGTCTAGAACTTGTTAATGTGTTTGATTGGTATAATTTTTTACCTGAAAAATATTGAAATTTTGGATCTTTTGATATTTGTTTGACTTTGTTTCTCATGAAAATTGTCAATTAAAGGGATAATTTTTTTTCAATTGTGGATATAATTTGTTTTCATTGCAAAAATAAAAAAAAAAATTTAAAAAGGCTGGAAAACACTTTTTCATCAAAATCAAAGGAAAACAAATTCTTTAAAAACACGAAGAAAAAGGGTCACATGGGGGGTAGAGTGAAAAATCAATTTCATGAAAAATTTTGCCTATCAAACAAGACATTTGAGTGGAATTAAATTTCATTTTCCATGAAATTGGCTTGTATCAAACAGCCATAAAATAAATAACTCGTAAGCTTATGGAAATCTGTAAAGTCCCCATACCCCTTGCATACCATTGTTGATTATTGCCATGTCCTTGTTTTCCATTTTCATACCAAATTGCCTACAGAGTCACAATCTTTGCCCCTATTTGAGCCACGTTTTTTGAAAAAAAAAAATAATAATATTTTTAAACAATATTTTGACATCATTTTAATCATAAATTTTTCAATAAAATAATAATACGTGTAAATTCAAAACTTTTTTTATTTTTTAACCATACATTTTTCATCAATACAATATTCAAAAATGCATTCTTATCGAAAGAACATGGCTCAAATAAGGGCTTTATAACTTACCACAGAAAACAAACCCTTTTCGCAGTCACCAAAAAATGTCACAAGTTTATAAATGTATCAACCAAAAGTCAACAAAAATCAAATAAAATAACAGGACCAAAAATTGCACAAGAATTTTTTTAGGAAAAATTACATAACTACTTAGATTTAAAGATACAATTTGAACTTTGACAAATTTGAGATTTTCTTTCAAAAATCAAGTCATAAATAGGTTATTTATTATATTATATTTTTACATAATCTATATATTAAATAATGAAAGATATTTAAAAAGATTTTTCCTTAAATTATGGAATGGATTACACATTCTTTCCAAAAATAAGTAGTATTAATTAAATAGGTAATTAAATATATTTTGTTAATTAAATAAGTTAAGGTCACAATAACATGTAGTTTATAATCAAGGTTACATATTAGTTACAATTACATAATGTCAAAGTCACAAATCACAAATTTTATAAGCCACGACTTATTTATCGATCACAATTCATCAAATTAATTGATTCAGAATGATCACAACTTTTTTATTCATCACAAATTATTAAATAATTGATTGCATCATATTTTTCGATCATAAATTTTCAAATTAACTACTTATAATTAACCAATTATCCTTTATCTCCCCCAACTCCTCCATCATCATCTTCACCACCCAAAACACGTCACCACTTTAGATCCATTCCATAACACACAACTCACCACCACAAACCAATGCCACCACATCCAATGCACCACTACCGTCACCACCTTGAATGAACCACGACCACCATTGCGTGCACCACACCCCCATATCCACCACCACCATCGTAGATTCACACCACCATGAACACATTGTCCCACCAGAACCATCGCACACACAACGACAACATGGTACAGGCAGATTCATGACCTACCACCACATACACTACCATGAGGAAGCAACTCGTGCCCGTGCCCGTGCCCACACCCGTGCACATTGTTGCTTGCCACCACTACTTCATGAAGAAAAAGATCAGAACAACGACCTCATCACATGGAGAAAACAGGAGAGCAGGATGTAGCGACGCTCGTTGTCGCTGTTGGAAGCATATTGACCTGAATAAAAGAAGAAGATCAAAGCCATAACTTCGAGAAAATAGAAGAACATATTTATATTTAGGGTAATTGGCACAAAACGTCCCTACCTTTCATGTCGATTGTGGAAAACGTACATACCTTTCATTTTTTGGCATTTTTGCCTTTATTTCACCATTTGGTTGCGCAAAACATCCTTTTTCCTATTTTCAAACGCAAAATGACCATTATACCCTCTTATTTAAAACAAAAAACCAAAAAAGAAAAGAAAAATAAAGCAAAAATTGCAATCATATTACCAAACGTTCTGAAAAAATATAAATCAGTCCAATAAATTATAAAAATTAAAAAAAATCATCTCTTTGGTCTCTCCTCATCCTCTTCCTCCCCTCCTCCACCACTACCAAAACTCCACCTTCCGGCCAAAATAAGTTTTCCAAAACATTTTAGAAATAGCCAAAATAGCCTATTTAAAAAATAGGTTGCTCAAGAAAAATCATAAACAAAAAACCTTTATAATCAATGGCTTGTTTTTCTTCCAGTCATTACCGGAAGAATAAAAAATGGCTTCAAAAATCCCCAAGTAGCGATTGTGATGGTACCTCGGCCAGCATAAGGCCATCTCCACCAGTTCCTCCATCTCTCCCGCCTCATCGCCGCCTACAACATACATGCTCATTATGCTACCACCGCTACCCACAACCGCTAGGTGAAGCTACGCTCCATCATCGACCACTAGGACTCTCTTGTTCATTTCCATGAAGTTCCAAATCCGGAATATCAATATCCTCCTCCATACCCTAATTCCTCCAACAAATTCCCTTCACATCGTCAACCTTTGTTTGATTCCCTCTATTCCCTCCGCCGACCGATTTTCTCTCTCACCTATTGCACACAGAGTTATTATTATTCATGATTCTTTAATGTCATTTGTTGTTCAAGATTTCAGTTCAATATTAAATGCTGAATCCTATGTTTTTCATAGTGTGTCAGCATTTGCCATGTTTTGATTTTTCAGGGAAGCGAGGAAAAATCTTTTTGGCCAAATCAGTTGGAGTTATGGTAAGAGCTTGGGTGGTTTTGAAGAAGGAAGTGAGGGCTTCAAGGTAATATGTTGGTCCGGCACCCAAGGTGGACAGAAGGTGGAGTTTTGGTGGTGGAGGATGAGGAGGAGGGGAGGAAGAGGAAGAGGATGATGATGAGGTTGAGGTTGGGGAGAGAATAAAGAGATGATTTTTTAAATTTTTATAATCTACTGGACTGATTTATATTTTTTCAAAACATTTGGAAGTATGATTGCAATTTGTGCTTTATTTTTCTTTTAGCTTTTTGTTTTAAATAAGAGGGTATAATGGTCATTTTATGTTTAAAAATAGGGAAAATGATGCTTTGCGCAACCAAACATTGAAATAAGGGCAAAAATGTCAAAAATGGAAGGTAGAGATGTTTTCCACAATCAATATGAAAGGTAGGGACGTTTTGTGCCAATTACCCTTATATTTACTATACTTTTGAGCATTTATAACTATCCACTCCTTGTGCATGGTTTCAATTGTGGAAGTTGAGAGAGAGTGAGAGAATAAGCCATTTTGACACATTTTAAAATTTTAATACATTCTTCTATTTCTTCTTTTTAACCACGCATTCGTCAATAAAATAATATTACACGAAAATTAAAAAAATATTTTTTTTAACCACACATTCTTTCTGAAAAATATTATTTCATAATACATTTTACCAATATTTCTCTTTATAATGGGTGTCAAACAAGTGCTAAATGGAGAAAAGTGAATAGAGAGATATAGTAAAGAGAAAAGTAAATTATACACAAAACATTTTTATAATAATTATCACCTAATAATTGAATATGATTTTATAATTTGGAACTTAAAAAGTAGGGTTCAAGATAATTCTCTCTCTCTCTTATTTTTTTGATAAGCATCCCTTCTAGCCCCGTACAAGAAGATGCCCATCAAGTTTAACCTAATAACTTTTTGAGTAAATATATGCAACAATAAGGCTCTGTTTGAGAGCGATTTTTTCACCAAAAAAATTAATTTTTTGACCGTTATTTCATTATTTCAATTGTCATATTTGACTTCTTCTCTCACAGGTGGACCCCACTTTTCTTCTAACAGTCAAAAAATCAATTCTCAAAATCACTCCCAAACAGACTCTAATTTTAGAAAGCATCATTCAAAAATCATATTTAAACTTTATTACAAATATCAAATCTTAATTCAAACTTTTAATATTAATAATAATATTATAAAATTAATTAATCTACCATACACAATTTCAGTTCTAAACCTAAATTAAATATCTTCCTTCTTTCTCTTTCTAAACCCATGCCTCACTATTCTCTCTTCTCTCACCATCTCTCTATTCTCTTCTCTCACCATTAGATCTAAGCCCACAACTGCGATCGCATGTGTACCCTTGGCTATCACTCGGGCGAAGGCTATCGTCGTGAGACTTACTGCCAATCAGGGGTAGGCAAGTGGGAAAATATGAGTTGTTGTCAATATTTAAATTGTGTTTGAGCGACAATCAGCCGTCGCACGCAAAATTGTTAGCAGCACCAGCAGCGTCATCACAGTTTCGCTCGCGACGTATTCCGGCAGTGTCTTCCCGTACGTGACAGCATTTCTCAACGACAACTTTCGCATAGAAGAAAATTAAGAGAGAAGAGACAAAGGGCAATAAGACTTGTGGTGTGTAGTATGCAAATGGCGCTACTGCGGACAGATATGTTGGCGTTTAAAGGGTTCGCGCGACATTTCGACTAGTGGTGTTTAAGAAAAAGAGAGGTGTAATAGATTGGAGGAATCTATTAAGGTTTGGGATCAAAGTAGCGATGAGCGAATGGTCACTCCGTGCGATTTGTGGTGGTTGTGATATTGGTTGCAGTGGCGAGTTGGTGGTGGTTGTGGCGTGACGTCGCTGTTGCTATGAAGTCGCAGCCTGGTTGTGCGATAACATTATTTTGGATACGATTTTTTGTGGTCTTTGGGTGGTAATGGTTGTGAAGTTGTTTGCGATAGTCGCGGGTAGGATGGGTTGTCGTAAGGAATATTTGTGACCAATTATTTAATTGACCGTGACCAATAAATTGATTTAATTGTGACTTAAAAACTGTTATTGTATCTCATAATTTATTAAGTTGTGATCGAAAAATAGCACGTGACTAATTAATTTAATAATTTATGACCATTAAATAAGTTGTAACTTAGGCCCCGTTTGGTACTCATTTTTTTCAAAATACATTTCTCTCTCTCTCTTTTTCAAACACACATTCTTTATTAAAATAATATTACACGTAAATCAAAAAAATTTCTTTATTTTTCAACCACGTATTTTTCATCAATTTACTATTCAAAAATGTATTTTTACATAAAAATATCTCCCAAACACCCTCTTATAAAAATTGTGATTTGTTGATCGGTAACTAAATTATAACTTATAAAATTTTTGATTAGTGATCTATAATTCATTTTTTTTAAATAGAGAAATAATTTGTGAGTAATTAATTCGATAATTTGTAACTAAATTGTATAGAATTGTGATTTTAATATATTTAATTAATTATTTTCATAAATAAAATTTAATTAATATCTAATTTTTGAAGTTTTAAATTTTGTTTCTTAGTTTTGAAATGGATCATACTTAATCTACTAGATATGAAATTTTCCGTAATTATTTTTATTGTGGGCAATGTACAAACTACAATATAATATTAAAATTGTATTACATTTTTCTAAAAATGGAATACCCCATATTTTTAATTGTTTCGAGCAATCTCACGATTGTGATCAACTATAGTTTCAACAAAAGCAAGCCATATAGCCGACCAACTTGAACGTAATTGTTAGAAATCAGCAGATAACGATAAGTTAATAGTTAACTATGCTTGAAATAATGATTATGATTAATTACAATATTTTCTTGTTTGAGCCTCATCTTAAGTGAAAGAATGCATTTTTAAATAGTGATTGATGGAGAATGCGTGGTTAAAAATTAAGGAAAATTTTTGAATTTGCATATTATAATATTTTATTCAAAAATATGTGGTTGAAAATAAATTTTGAGAAAATGAATTTTTGAAAGATTGGCTGAAACAAGGACATATTCTAAGTTTTACTTTACTTTTCTTTTTTATGCTTCACAATTAACTACGGTGGCAAGATTTCAAGTAGTGGACTTACAGGTGGGCTAGGAAACTGAAGACTCAATTGACGGATTTATTTATCGTCGAAAATAAAGTTGAGTTTCGCTATGTGCTAGTAAAGGTAGACAGATAGCATTTAATAATAAAAATTAAAAAAAAAATCCAATTTTTTTGGCAAGAATAAAACCATGTGTACAAGGAAAATATTCACATGAGTCTTACATATCCCTGACATGGGGTAGGCCCCACGCGGGCCCCAATTTGAAAAAAAAAATGATCCCACCCCATGTGAGACCTCTGTAAGGGATCTATAAGAGTTAGGGTTGTACGTCTAGCTTGGTCCTTTTTGGCAATCAACGCAATCCCTCTACTTGTGCTTCTGTAACCCTTTCTGGCAAAAACTTTTGACAGTATGACAAAATTCAATAAAGTTAGCTCAAAGTATAAACTTAACCTTCTGCCTTGACAGGGAGTCGCTCTCACCAATTGAACTATAATTTCAAGGGAAAATGGGATCTAGTAGAAAATATTGATTTTCTTTATTTAAGTATTTCGCATGGGGTATTTCAAAAGGAAAATAAGGTTGTTTCATGTCATGGTAACTATTAGACCAAGCTGGATTTAAAGTAGCATGGACATTGCCAATGAATTTACAGTTCGTTCTGATTAATCGATTGGACATCGACTCAGAAAGAACGGAAAAGTGGCTGGCATTCCTAAAAAAAGGTTGAACCCCAACCTTAGGGGCCCCCACCGACCCTGCCCTGGGCCATTGTGGAGGAGGTAAATCGCAGGATGTGCCTCCCAGGAGCCAGGGTGGAGAGCACATGGATAGGCCAAGGCTATTAACCATATGGTAACTCCCGCTTGCAACAAAGCCAATTCCACCTTGCGGGGAATCGAACTCTGCACACTGCCGCGCTGAGCCCTATTCGCCCTCCCCTTTGCCACTGGGAGATATGCCCTGGGGGCGGCTGGCATTCCTTATTTCATTCTTCCTAGTGCCAGCATTGTAATGAAAGCAAAGACAGGATAAGCATAACTTCCTATATGCCCCCGTTTTTTTGCCTCATTTATTTAAAATTTATTTTTTCTCAAATTTTAATCATAATATTATACTTTTATACG
>NC_036238.1:21753258-21765627 GCF_002742605.1 Olea europaea var. sylvestris
TTCTATCAGATTTTTTGCGACTTTGTAGTGGTTATACAGTGCTATTGTTAGTGGTTAAAGCCACAATTTTTGAATGAATTAGGTAGAGTGACAAATGCATTCTTTTAATCTCATTTCATTCTTCAATACAGAAGGGTCTTCTAATAAAATGGGTCATGTGAAGTCAACAATTACTACAGATTTAAAAATTCGTCTACCATACCAACACTCAAGAGTTGGATTAAAATTGGGGCAAAATCGTTACTTGGCAGAAAAATGACGAGGCTTCTACAGAGGCGAAGATTGATCAAGGTCTCCTTTCTAAGTAGAAACCAAGTCCCGACCGAGTTGTCTCCTTGGCTAGTCCACACTATTGACACCTTGCTAAAAATTTGAGGTATCAAAATTTCAGTGAATTAAAAAAATAATAATAAATAAATAAAAAAAAAAAATATATATATATATAATATTTACAGTTTTTATTTTAACCTTTCATTTGCTACATTCATAGTCTCAAACCATTCAAGTGTGTGCAACTGGGGATGAGTGAATGGGATCTGATCAAATCATGGTTAGTTGACCATAAGAAAATGACTTCGACAATATTTTTAATATTTTAAAAATGCTAAAATAGTAACTTTGTATTTTCACATTAAAATAATTAAAATAATTAAACAAAAAAGGAAAAGAAAAGTTTATCTCCATCCAACCTAAACCAAACCAAAACCAAAATCACCCACCATCATTTAGGTTTTCTCGTGACTATAGCAAATTGTGGGTGCCATCACGATCATGTGGCCGATTTGGGAAAGACTATAAAGTTTCGAAGATAGGTGCGAGACTAGGGAAGAATATGAAAATTTAAAGGTTTGAGATTATCGGTAACACAAATAAAATGTCTGGGTATAATTTACAAATGAATGAAAATTTTGAAATCATAGCCGCAATTATTCCTATTTTAGTTTTAAGTAGATTTAACAGTTTTAGTAACATGTTTGGACGGTAGGAAGGTCTTTTGCACGTAATAGGTCGTCTAGGGAAATTTCTCGTCAATTTGAAAAGATAAAAGGTGTTCCGTAATAGAGGCAAAAGTCAATAAGATTTTGTGCCAATTAACCTTTAAAATGGTATCAATGACATGCTTGATCAACTAAGTGTTTGATAACCATTTTTTCAAAACATTTTTTCTTTTTCCACACTCATTTTTAGCAACATATTCTCACAATAATATATTCTTCATGTAATCTTAAAACTTTTTTTTTTAACTTTTTAATTGCATGATCTCGAAGGATTTACCATTCAAGAACTTATTATTTTCAAAAAAATAAAAATAAAAATTGTCAAATAGAGGCTAAATTAAGAAGCATGGGAATGATTAATAAAAAAAATTGAAAGGTCAATCCCTTCAAAATCAAAGTCAAGAATTACGATTGATACCACCCTTTTGAGTTAATTATCCCAATAATTACTAAACTTTCGTTTGTGTCTTTGATTATCCACTATAATTTAAATTATCGAGTTTTGACCACTGAACTTATTAAAACGTTGAACGTTACTCACTGACATAAACATTTGTTTCAAACCTCTAATGAAATTAATGACATGACTAGCAAAATGCACAAATGGCGTCCCATCACGCTATTACCAAATTGCTATGTAAGAAAACGTTTTTTTTTATTGCTCATTAATTTTTGGAAAATGTGTTCGAATACCCACTATATCACTTGAAAAATGTCTTCGATTGTTCATTAAATTGTGATGTGACCGAATTTTAGTCTCTAAACTTATAAAAATGATGTCAATCTATTGTCCGCTAAAAAGTATGTCCCACTTGCGCACAAGTAATAAAGTGAACAAATGATTTCAGATTGTTGATCTTACGATAAATAATTACTAAATTACACAATAGGTAAATTTACTCTTAACAATGAATTACACAATAAATTTGAATTTTTTAAATGATGAAAAAAATTAAAATTCTTAAAAAATAACGAAAATACAAAATAATAAAATTAAGGAAAGATCTTATATTTGTGATTTTGTAGAATATTGAGCTATTTTCATCATCTGCAAAATACAAATTTATTGTATATTTTATTGTTAAAATTAAATTTAAGTATTGTATAATTAAATAATCATTCTTTGTGGGATCGACAACTGGAACTCATTTGTCAACTTTATTACTTGTATGTGGCATGTGCATTTACAATACATATTTTTTGGCAAAACAATAAGTCGACGTCATTTTTATAAGTTTAGTGATCAAAATTCGACCACCTTAAAATTTAGTGAGCAATTAAAGATTTTTTTTTTAAATATCATAACTAATCGAAGATATTTTATAACGTTTAATGAGTAATGAAAGATGCTTTCTTACATGACAATTTGGTAATGGGAAGATGGGACGTCATTTGTGCATTTCGTTAGTCATATCACCAATTTTGTTAGAGGTTTAAAACGAATCTTATGTCAGCTAGTCACGTTTAATATTTAGATAAGTTTAGTGAACAAAATTCGACAATTTAAACTTCAGTAAACAATCAAAAATATACATAAGTTAAGTGATTTTTGGAACAACTAATTCCACCCTTTCCGAGCCAGATCCATTTGAAAAAAATATGAAAAAAAATGGCTCTAAGATTTTCATGTTCTATATATCCAATTTTTTCAACAAAATATTGCAAGATTATAAAAAATAAAAAATTTGCATCCGTAACTGGAATCTGAGCTGTACATTCAAAAGCAAGCCAGCAACCATTGATGGATTGAACAAACCAACGAACAACCTACGATCTACATGTATGTATAGCACAAGATCTGAAGATACTCTTTCCAAATTTTCAGCCTAGTCAAAATCTTCTCCACCTGTTATTTCCACCCATTTTCTCGGACTCTCTCTACCTTCCATTTTACCAATTCTTTGATTCCTCTTATCCATTTTCGAATCGGCACACTTTTTGGCGCAAATTTTGAGAAGATGAAGGAGGGGACGGGGAAAGTGGCAGTGGTGGCGGCGGCTGTGATAGGGGCCGCGGCGGCAGTGGGAGTAGCGGCTTATATTGTCAGGCAGCGGATGAAGAGCTCGGGGAAATGGGCAAGGGCTTTGGCGATTGTGAAGGAATTTGATGAGAAATGTGGGACTCCAGAAGGGAAGCTTAAGCAGGTGGCCGACGCCATGACGGTGGAGATGCACGCAGGATTAGCCTCCGAGGGCGGAAGCAAGCTTAAGATGCTCATTAGCTATGTAGATAACCTCCCTACTGGGTATTATTCTGAATTACGTCATTTATAGAGTTTCTATTCCATCTTAAAAATTCAACCTTTTCTTAATTGATTATTTTTATTTGAGTACATGTGTAAAAGTATAGATCAAATCTTTTATCTTTTTTAGTGCATAAAGAAATTTTAAAATTGTGGGATTAAATCTGCTTGTACGAGTAATTTCATATCAATCACACACAAATCTATGGATATTTTTTGGTTCTTCATAAAAATTTACATTGTTGGCATAAATTACGGGGACAAAATAAATATATGAGTTTTATCTGTGCATTTCTTGAAAAGTATTTGATGGTAAGACGTTGTTTGTTCTTAAAAGAATGTAAGTCATCAAGGGCCCGTTTGGCAATACGTATGAAAGTCAAAAGCTGCATTTGAGAATAAGAAGCTACTTTTGAATATGTTTGAACAATTTTCTGGAAGTGCTTGTTTGGCTAGAAAAGCAGTTAGAGGATGTAGCTTCCTCTTCTTCAAGAGGCAAAAGCAAAGGTAGAAGCCCTGCTAAACCAGGCCTAATTGATCCTTAGAGAGAATTAGGATTCTTCTAGTTTGGATTCACAAAGTCTGGGTTTGGGGGCTAGCGGGTAAAAAACTTGTTAACTAATTCTCTGATTATTTGAAAATGTTGCAAAAGATTCGATAAATGTGAGATTGTATTATTACTAGTCTTGGACTTAAAACTCTATTTAGTTCAATCTCTTCTTTACTTGCTTCAGTAATAAACATATCATTTCTTACTCTCTCACTTCGGGATATGGAACTTGATTTCGTGCTTTCAGGCATGTGGGCTTTTCTAGATGAAGTTAAAGATTCACTTTTCTAGAAATCAGGACTAAAGATAAGAAACTGACGATTGTAATGCTGAGCGGAGCATCCATAAATCTGGAAATAGATTCTTTTGGACTTTGATTAAATGTATGTTTTGTTAAATGACTAGCTAAACACATCTTTCCCTTATCTCAGTGATGAGAACGGAGTTTTTTATGCATTGGATCTCGGTGGAACAAATTTCCGTGTATTGAGAGTACAATTGGGAGGGAAAGAAGTTGGTATTGTTCATCAGGAATTCACCGAGGCATCAATACCCCCAGCTCTGATGGGTCAAACTTCAGATGTAAGCAAATATTCCTTTTACATTATTCCTTTTAGTTCATTTGGTCCATATACATAATTCTGATTTTTCTAGAACCTTTTGATTTCAGGCCCTTTTTGATTATATAGCAGAAAAACTTGCAAATTTTGTCGCCGAAGAAGAACAAAGGTTTCAACAACCTCCTGGTAGGCAGAGAGAACTAGGCTTCACTTTCTCGTTCCCTGTCATGCAAACTTCAATAAACTCTGGTAATCTCATCAGGTGGACAAAAGGCTTCTCCATTGATGATGCGGTATATTTTTTTTTCTCTTAAGCATATTTTGCTTAGTTTATATACTTTAATTCATTAGTTTGGCGGCAATTAAAATATCAATTTTTTGAGAATCTTATGTGAAAACTTTTCTCTTTTTCAGTAGTTTTATTTGATTGCAATTTCCAATTATTTATTTCTCAATCTCCCCGAATATGTATGTGATGCCTGATTTATAGTCATGGAATTTACTGCTTTGCTGTCTTTCAAGCAATAATTCGTTTTCCAGAAAAATTCAACCTTGATCATCACCTAGTAGTTCATCGTTTTGATGAGGTCAGACTGCGGGGCGAGAGAAAGTTTAACAAAAGTGTAGGACGTAACAGGTAAATTGGCAGTTACTAATCATATCCAAAAGGATATCTCAGTCTGATGCGGTCTATTTACTCCAAAATAGATCTACACTCGACTTTTTTTGTCTTGCTTTTCCCTTTACATTGAGAAACAAAACATTGTAATGCTGTTATGGTCTGAGGTTTGCATTTGCTGTCCTCCACTTGCTTGTATGGAATCTGGTTTTTGCCTCTGCAGCATTGCACCTCTTTAGAATAATTATACCAAAAAAGACATTTCTGTTCAGTAAATGAACCTTACCTGGAATATTCATCCTTGGGATGATTTTCCAGTTCATACACAGAATGCATTATTTGACTCCAGAGTGGCTCAAACCTTATGTTTCAATCCTGGCAATTCCATTGTTATAGGTTGGCCAAGATGTGGTAGCTGAACTTACGAAAGCCTTGCAAAGAAAAGGTGTTGAAATGAGGGTGGCAGCTCTGGTAAGTTTCAGCATTTTTCACTCTGCTTAAAACACCTACTTCTTTGACAGCAAGTAAAGACTTCACTGTCAAAAAAATCTGAACTGAAAATCCAAAAGAAACTTATTAAGAAAACCTCAAACACGTTTGGCAAAAAAGTGGCTTAAAAGTAACTTTTTAAAGTTAGACAATCGGTCTCTGTATTATTAAGCTCCGGTTTGGGCTCATTGAAAATAGATTTTGAGGAAAAATGTATTTTCGAATAGCTATTTTTTGGAGAATGTGTGGTTAAAAAATAAGGAAAAGTTTTGGGTATCGTGTAATATTATTTTATTGAAGAATGTGTTGTTAAGAATAAAAGAGAGAAAAGTACATTTTCTAAAAAATGGAGCCCAAACAGAGGCTAAATGTCACAAGGATCCCATATTTGAATATTATTGTTTTGTTAATTATGCTGTCCTATACGAATATCATTTTAATTTCTAATTTCAGATGTACATGCATGATATTTTTGCTAGGTGAATGATACAATTGGAACATTGGCTGGAGGCAGATATACCAATAAGGATGTTGCTGTTGCTGTTGCTGTGATATTGGGTACTGGAACTAATGCAGCATATGTAGAGCGTGCTCAAGCAATTCCGAAGTGGCACGGTCCCCTGCCTAAATCTGGAGAGATGGTTAGCAAATTTTAGATGGCTGATTATTTGCTTTATATCTGCAATACCCTGTGTGGGAAAACCAGAAACAGGCACGGTTAGCTTACAACCTGTTCAATTAAAAACCAGGACAAATACCTGTCAATCACTAATTCAACCACGAACTGTTGAATTGGTCCAGATTTTAAAATCGATTTTTTCTTTTTTCTCCAAAAAAAAAATAAAATTGTTTGGGAGTGATTGAGCCTTTACATATATCAAGGTTATGTCATTATCAATATCCTTGATATCATAAAAACATTATCGTTTATTTTAGTAATGAGAATTTAACTTTTGTTTGTACACTTTTTATATGCATATGCATATTTATCTAATTAACTAATTACTTTTGGCATCCGGTTCAACTTGAACCCAAGCCCAGTTCAACCCTTTTGACCATTGATCCTTCACCTTTCCTTAAATAAGGCCCGGGATGGGTTTTAAAACATTGGTGGAACCTGGATTCTGCTGTGATTGACATTCTGCTTACACTATTACAAGATGTTGGGGCTTAAAAAGTCATAAATAATTATTAAATCTTAATCCTTTTAAATGCAGGTTATCAATATGGAGTGGGGTAACTTTAGGTCATCCCATCTTCCATTGACGGAGTATGACCATGCATTGGATGTCGAAAGTTTAAATCCTGGTGAACAGGTGATAACTTTTCCATGCATATTCTATTTCATTTGTAGTTTTCAGTTAAGATTCAATTTAATAAGATTGTTGTACAACAATGCAGGTGCAATTCTTAAATGCCTCACCACTGTTTAAAATTTGCAATGCGTTTACCCAGGACTGGAATTTGCACTCTATTTAACTGACTACGTCACCTATTTTTTCAGATATTTGAGAAGATAACTTCTGGCATGTACTTGGGAGAAATTTTACGCAGAGTTCTACTAAAGATGGCTGAAGAAGCTGCTTTCTTTGGTGACGAGGTTCCACTGAAACTTAAAATTCCATTTATATTGAGGTACCCTAAAGACTTGAATATGCTTGTTACTTTCATTGCAGTAAGATGATAGATTTTGAAACTAATGGGTATCTCACTAAGTCAGAAGCCATCCAGTTTTAAGTGCTTTGTGAAATTGGTGTTTTTGGCCTAATATTGTCAATGTGGTTAACACATTTCTAAAAACATTTATTTAATGGATTTTCCATCACCGGGTCTAAAATGAAGCTTGAAGAATTAACTATATCATTTTGAGATTTTTTCTTTGATGGTGGAACCAAAACTGAAAATAGATGAAGTGGAAAAAATGAGATTGCAAATGCAACAAGAACTCAAGATACAATTTGCCTTTAGAAGGGTAGCGGAAACCATTGCCTGCAGTACCTTATAGGTATGCATCCGCCTTTGCATCTAATGGATTGATTTCATTCCCTGAGGATATTAGTTACGTTATTGGACACTAGATAATGAACATGATTTTTACTTCTTTAATTCCTTTTTTAACCTTGTCCAGTAAAGTCCAATCCAATATACCAAACACGCTAGCATTGTGAAATCTTGATATTGCTTTCTGTTTAGGATTATATAGGTTTGTGTAGGTTTTATGTAGACATAATTCTTAGTTCTCCTTTTCATGCACGAATTGGGGTTCATTTGTTTTTTAGATTTTACATTTCCCATCTTTACATGTTATATTTTCATTGAAATTTGAATTCATACTCTTGAAACAAGTTAAATTTGGAGTTATAAAATCATGCAGGACGCCGGAAATGTCAGCA
The DNA here is from genome assembly GCF_002742605.1 of Olea europaea var. sylvestris. Lineage (NCBI taxonomy): Eukaryota > Viridiplantae > Streptophyta > Magnoliopsida > Lamiales > Oleaceae > Olea > Olea europaea. Next base: position 21,761,110 of record NC_036238.1, read on the forward strand.
ATGCATCATGACACGTCCTCTGATCTTAGGGTGGTGGGCAACAAACTGAAGGATATACTAGAGGTGTATTTCATTTCCTTACTAAAATACTGCCTTTTTTTGTTGATTGTATCTAATTGTTCCATTCTTTTTCTACCTTTTTTTAGGATGAAACTTGGAGGTCATAATCTAATTTGAATTTTTGATTCCTAGTTGAACACTGAGTATATTTATTTTCCTGTCACTACGTCAAACTAGATCCTTAATAGTGTAATTACGGTAACCTTTATGTCTTCTCATAAGTACATTCACAATGTTTTACATTGTTCTCCTAACTCAGATATCTAATACCTCCCTGAAAACAAGGAGAGTTGTGGTTGAGCTCTGCAACATTGTGGCCACGCGTGGGTCTCGGCTTGCAGCTGCCGGGGTTCTGGGCATCCTAAAGAAAATGGGACGGGATACTTTGAGGGAAGGAGGTCCACAAAAGACTGTCATAGCCATGGACGGTGGACTGTATGAGCACTACACTGAATACAGTAAGTGCTTAGAGAATACATTGCGAGAGTTACTCGGGGAGGAAACTGCATCAAGCATTGTCGTCGAGCATTCAAATGATGGTTCGGGCATTGGTGCTGCTCTTCTTGCAGCCTCCCACTCCTTGTACCTTGAAGAGAATTTGTAAGAAAATTCCCCACCTTTTCCCGAGAAAACTGCATCCATCATGAAGCTACTATTCGTTTAAATTTCGCGATTGCTTTGGATTTATTTCCAATTCTTTTCCATAGTTTAGGAATCCAATATTTATCTGGAAACAATATATACCGAATTAGATATAAGTGAGAGGAGCTGGAAGTAGCCTCTTCTCTTCCAATGAGAGTTTTTTATTAATTCAAGAATCTTTAGTTATTTTTTGATTTCATCTGTCATAGAGTGCCTCAATTTATGGTCGATTTTTATGACATATGCAATGGGAAAAGAGAGATTGTGGAATATCTCAAAGTGGTCTCTTTTTGTATAAATTTTGTTAATACTGTGTATCAAATATGCTGTAGTATTTGTAGAAGGGGAGGGACGTGTGGGTTGTCGGGCGAGCCGTATTTTTGCCACTTTGTGGAATACTGCGTATCAATTTTATTCTGCTTATCTTTACTTTTAAAAAGCGTCCAAAAGGCCTAAAATTCAAGAAAAAGGTAAATTCACTCATTCTCCCGACTACAAGAAGTGCAGGAAATAAACATAAAATTAGTCTACAATTATAAATTTGTTATAGTAGCAATGTTAAAAAATCCATTTAACTGTGCATCAAGAAAGAGCCTTCCCTGTTTGCTCCACCTGGGAAGGAAAATAATTGACATTTGTAATTTTTTAGATTTTCGATAGTCGACCCTTTATTTATTGATAACGAAAAGTGTGAAAAGAAAACTCGCGGGACAGTGTTGTGAGTTCAGAGCGGGGGCGGACTCACATGGGGTCATGTGAGGTCAAATGACCTCACAAATTTTTGGAATTTATTATTATTTTTTTTAAACTAAAACCTAACAACTACCCTCTCCAATTGCCAAACTCAATTTCTCAATAGTAGCCTACACTTGTGAAAAGCCCAAATCCAATCACTATATCCATATCCATAATCTTATTCTCATAATCCATTTACTCATTTATCCAAATTCATAATCTCATTCCCATAATCCATTTACTCATTTACACAAATCCAATACAACTTATATAATGAGTTCCAATATTCCCAAATCAAATCTCATTTTTTCCAAATTGCTAATTGCCAAACGTGAGTCGTGAGTCGTGACTCATCTTTCTTTTTTCACTCGTCTTTTCCACTTTCCAGTTTTCTCTTCGCCATTGGACCTCCACCGGGCCGTCCCTAAGCGGCTCTGCCCCTATTGCTACTCAATTACGGACTACAGTGAAAATTTTCATTTTCGACCCCACAGTTCAAAATGTCCGAGTCCGCCCCTAGTTCAGAGCTTTTTAAATTGCGTAGTCTCTTCACAGTTGATACAAATATGCAGCCATACATCGGTTACATATTAAGCAGTCCAATTTTCCTCAAAATATGCCTTGCTATTGATCTCTTACAAATTTTAGCCTTGCTATGGATTAATGGGTAGTGAAAAAGAAATTATTTCTTACAAAAGAACAAAAAGATTATGCACTTTGTGCTTAGACAAGAAATGCATGACTCGCTCTTATAATATACAAGATTTTATTTGTTTATTCTTTATTAATACAGTTTAACATTGTCTACTCTACATCACCAAATAAGTTACCATTGCATGTTAATATCGAGAGGATGAGTACTATTAGAGCTGTTGATTATTGAAGACTTTTGGTTTTCTCCACATAATGAAATATGAAGAGTGTTAGAGAGGAAGATGAAGAGATGGATGCATTCACCATCATTATTAGTCATTATTATTCTTCGTAATTGTGTGACTCTTAGTAGTCTTATGCTATCCTATAAATAGGTTTGTCATGTACTCAAATCAAATAATTCATATATAAAAAAAAAGTTTCTCTCAAAATATACTTTGTTCTGTTCTTATTACTGAACTGATCCGGTCTTGATAGAATCTATCCTTATTTCCGCTGCATACTAAAATCACAATCAGAACAAACATTTGGTATCAGAGTACTCCTGATCTTAAAGGCCTGTGAGAAAGAGGAAAAATGGCAAATTCTACTCTAACTTCAATGTCTATCCCCATGATGTTTGGAGGCGAAAACTATGAGTATTGGTTTGTCAGAATGAGGGCTTTCTTGATGGCACATGATCTATGGGAGATTGTTGAAGAAGGTTATACTCCACAGGAGTTGGATGCAGACCCTACTGTGAATCAAATGAGGCAAGAGAAGGATCGTAGAATAAAAAATATGAAGGCTCTTACCTTCTTGCACTCTTCTGTCACTGAGACAATTTTTCCCAAGATTGTGGCTGTTACAACAGCAAAAGAGGCTTGGGATAAATTACAAGAAGAGTACAAAGGGTCTGAGCAAGTGAGAGCAGTAAGATTGCAAACTTTGAGCAGAGAGTTTGAAAATCTAAGGATGAAGGATGCTGAATCCGTAAAGGACTACTCTTCTAGAGTGGCTAATGTGGTGAATCAGCTTAAATTGAATGGAGATGACGTACCAGACAAAAGAGTGGTGCAAAAAATGTTGATTACCTTACCCGAAAAGTTTGATGTTGTTACCACGGCTATAGAGCATACAAAGGATCTGTCAAGTCTTTCTTTAATTGAACTTACAGGTGCTTTGTTAGCCTATGAGCAAAGGTTAACGTCAAGATCTGAGGTAACTATTGAAGGAGCTCTTGCGGCAAAGTTTAAACCGCAAAGTTCAAGTGAAGGTGGAGGAAAACAACACCAAGAAGGGAAGAAGAAAGGCAAAGGAGACTCATTTTCTCCTTGTATTCATTATGGAAAAACCAACCATCTTGAGAAGAAGTGTTGGAAGACAAAGCAATGCAAATTTTGCAAGCAAGTGGGCCATATTGAAAAGTTTTGTAGAGCCAAAAAGCAGAATCTAAATCAGCCACAATATCAACAAAGAAATCAAAATCAGCAAGCAGCATTTGTACATGAAAGGAATGGTGAAAACCATTTGTTTATAGCTGTTCATGGAGTTGAATTGAGTAGCAAGGAAACATGGTTTGTAGACAGTGGTTGCACCAATCATATGACCAATATGGAGCAGGTTTTTGGCAATTTAGACACAAATGTGAAGGCCACGGTGAAAATTGGAAGCGGAGGAGTCCTACCAGCCAAAGGTAAGGGTACCATTGCTATCCAAACAAAGAAAGGTACAAGATATATTGATGAAGTACTTTTAGTGTCTGGCTTGGATTCAAATTTACTAAGTGTGGGTCAAATGCTTGAAAAGAAATATGCTGTGCATTTTCGAGATATGAAATGCAAAATCTATGATCCTCATGATGTTGAAATTGCTAGTTTGCCTATGCATAATAGAAGTTTTAGCATTCAATGGCATAGCTTACTTGCAAATATGTCTAGAGTTGATGTGGATGAATCTGATTTGTAGCATAGAAGATATGGTCATTATAATTACAAGTCTTTGTCATATGTGCATTCTCATGGCATAGTGAGAGATTTGCCTAAAATTCATGAATCTGGAGGAGTATGTGAGAGCTGTAGTTTGGGGAAAATGCATAGAGAGTCATTTTCTAATGATGGTGCATGGAGGGCATCTGAAAAATTGCAGCTTGTGCATACTGATATTTGTGGTCCCATGAAAACTCCATCCTTGAGTCATAATTTGTATTTTGTGCTATTCATTGATGACTTTACAAGAATGTGTTGGGTGTACTTCATGAGAAACAAGTCAGATGTATTCAATGTGTTCAAAAAATTCAAGAATATGGTAGAGGCACAATCTGGATGTAAAATTCAGACCTTGAGATCAGATAATGGCAAGGAGTATACATCTACCAACTTCAATCAATTCTATGAGGATTATGGAATTCATCGGCAGCTTACCATTCCCTACACTCCGCAACAAAAT
>NC_036238.1:21767345-21773937 GCF_002742605.1 Olea europaea var. sylvestris
AGTGGTTGAACCCAGCAGTTATGAAGAGGCACAACAAATTCTGAATGGGTTGATGCAATGGAAACTGAAATGGAGATGATTCATAAAAATCAGACTTGGGAATTGGCACCTCGTCTTGATGAAAGAAAAGTGATTGGGGTGAAGTGGATTTACAAGGCAAAAATGAATCCAAATGGCACAGTGAACAAATACAAAGCAAGGTTAGTTGCTAGAGGATTTGCACAAGAAAGTGGTGTTGATTATTTTGAGACCTTTGCACCGGTTGTAAGGTTTGACACCATAAGATAATAATTGCACTAGCAGCACAAAAGAAGTGGAAGATACATCAGTTGGATATAAAATCCGCATTTCTCAATGGTGAATTGGAGGAGGATGTTTTTGTTGAACAACCTGAAGGTTTCCAGTCTAGAATCTATCCTGATCATGTATGCAAGCTGAAAAAGGCCTTGTATGGTTTGAAACAGGCGCCAAGAGCTTGGTACAGCAAAATAGATGGTTATCTATGCGCTAAAGGATTCAGGAGGAGTGAAAATGAACATACTCTTTATGTGAAGAGTGATGAAAATTCTGATATCTTGATTCTATCCATGTATGTGGATGATTTACTCATCACAGGAAACAGTAAAAAGCAAATTGATTTGTTTGCTGATAAATTGAAGGAAGAATTTGAGATGACAAATCTTGGAGAGATGAAGTATTTTTTGGGCATTGAGGTTGAGCAAACAGAAAATGGTATTTTCATTTCACAAAAGAAATATGCAAGTGATATCTTGAAGAGGTTCAAGATGCAGCAGTGTAAACCAGTTGATACACCAGTTGCGTTGAACACAATTATCCAAAGAAGATGGAGACCAGCCAATCAATGAGAAGGAATAAAGGAGTTTTGTTGGAAGTTTACTGTACTTGACAGCAACAAGACCAGATTTGATGTTTGCGGCAAGCTTACTTTCTAGATTCATGAGTAAGCCATCACAAACACATTTTGGAGTTGCCAAAAGGGTCCTTAGGTATATCAAAGGAACAATAAATCATGGCATCTATTTTGCTGGAGGAGTTGGCTCAAATTTGATTGGATATTCAGATAGTGATTGGGCAGGTTCCGTGGATGATATGAAGAGCACGAGCGGTTATCTATTTACACTTGGTTCGGGAGCATTCTGTTGGAATTCAAAGAAGCAAGAAGTGGCACAATCCACAGCAGAAGCTGAATATATTGCAGCATCATCAGCTGTAAATCATGCCGTTTGGTTGAGGAAAATTCTTAATGATCTTGCGAAAAGTCAAAATGATCTTACAACTATCATGGTGAATAATCAATCAGCTATTGCTGTTGCAAAGAATGCAGTTGATCATAGAAGAACCAAGCATATTAAAGTGAAGTTCCATGCTATCAGACAAACTGAGAAAGAAGGAGAAGTTCATCTTCAATATTGTCCAGGTGAATCTCAAATTGCACATATGTTCACTAAAGCATTGCCCAAATCCAGGTTTGAAGACTTAAGATTGAAGTTTGGAGTTTTACCCAAAAGCTTCAAGGAGGAGAATGTTGATTATTGAAGACTTTTGGTTTTCTCCACATGATGAAATATGAAGAGTGTTAAAGAGGAAGATGAAGAGTGTTGGAGAGGAAGATGAAGAGATGGATGCATTCACCATCATTATTAGTCATTATTATTCTTCGTAATTGTGTGACTCTTAGTAGTCTTATGCTATCCTATAAATAGGTTTGTCATGTACTCAAATCAAATAATTCATATATAAAAAAAAAGTTTCTCTCAAAATGTACTTTGTTCTGTTCTTATTACTGAACTGATCCGGTCTTGATAGAATCTATCCTTATTTCCGCTGCATACTAAAATCACAATCAGAACAAACAAGAGCTGCAAATATAGATATAAAACCTGTATATAAAATCAGTTAGTTGGTTAGTCAATCAGTTGGAAAGTTAGTTTAGTTAGAGTTAGTTAAAACAGCTGGACTCGTGGTCCTTTCCCGTATGCTATTTATATAGCCTTCTTGTATTTCAGTTTGAAAGTCAGTTTTCTAAATGCATATCATTTCATTTCAACTCCAATATAGTATCAGAGCTACCTGACCACGTTCTTCCGTCTTCTTCACAAATTCAAAAATTTACCTGATCTGTTGATCAATTAATCTCTATCATTTTTTTTTTTTTTTTTGCAGAATCAATTGATCCATTAATTGATTTCATTATCATATGGATTCAATGCAACCTGAAAATCAATCAAATCCAAGGTCACAACTAACCAAATCTGTCATGGATGAACCGTCAAGTCCTTATTTCCTTCATCATTCGGATGGTCCAGGATTAATTCTGGTATCTCAGCAGCTCACCGGAGATAACTACGCCTCCTGGAGTCAAGCGATGACAATTGCATTAACAGTGAAGAATAAATTTGGTTTTGTTGATGGAACCATAACAAAACCTGAAGGTACGATTACTGATCTGGTTAGTTCATGGAATCGAAACAACAGCGTGGTTATTTCGTGGATTTTAAACTCAATCTCTAAGGACATATCTGCTAGTGTGATATATGCAACAACTGCATATGAAATCTGGAATGACTTAAAGGACAGATTTCAACAGAAAAATGGGCCACGTATTTTCCAATTGAGGAGAGAATTGATGAATTTGGCTCAAGATCAAAACAATGTAAGCATCTATTTCACTAAACTCAAAACAATCTGGGAAGAGTTAAGTAATTATCGCCCTAATTGTAGTTGTGGAAAATGTACATGTGGTGGTGTAAAAGAATTGAATAATCACTATTAAATGGAGTACATAATGTCATTTCTTATGGGGTTAAATGACTCATTCTCTCAAGCTAGAGGGCAAATATTGCTTATGGATCCACTGCCTCCAATCAATAAGGTTTTTGCCTTAGTAACACAGGAGGAAAATCAGAGGAAAATATCTGCTGGAAATGAATTGAATGGAACAACTACCGTTGCATTTAAAACTGATAAGAATAAATCAGCAAATTATTCTGTTAGTCACAATATTAATTCAAGGTTTGGGAATAATGGAAGCGGAAAGAAGAAAGAGAGATTGTATTGTACTCATTGTAACTTTCATGGTCACTCCATCGACAAGTGTTACAAGATCCATGGGTATCCACCTGCTTACAAGACAAGATCAAGAGAAAACATTCAAAATAATCCAGACTCTAATGCTGTCAACCATTTTTCAGCATCAATGAAGTATCAGGTTGAGGACAAAGAACATGAGCAATAGCCAAATCTTGGGAACTTTATTCAGAACTTAAACTCCAACCAGTATCAGCAATTAATGTCTATGTTGTCAACTCACTTGGCATCAAGTTCAAACATTACTACTACTGATCAAAAAGATAACAGCCTCACTTCATATGCTACGGGTACATGTTATTCCATTACAGTTGATCCTATGTTTTCATCACACGACACTTGAATAGTTGATTCAGGTGCAACCAAACATGTGTGCTCTATTGCTGGTGCTTTTTTATCAATGAGAATTATTGATAATGCTACCGTTACATTGCCAAATAACACACAAATCCCAGTAAGGCCGTGTGGAGATGTCAAGTTGAGCTCAAACATTATTCTGCATGATGTCTTGTTTGTCCCACAGTTCAAGTTCAATTTATTATCTGTCAATGCTCTAACTCGTAGATCGCAACTCACCATCAGCTTTTTTCGTGATCATTTCGTAATTCAGGAAGTCAGAACCAGGAAGATGATTGGCAAGGGTGATCATTTACAAGGATTATATGTTCTTGATGCAAAATTTTTAAATTCAGCTTCAAACACTTTTGTTAATAATGTTTCGGTACATGTATGGCATAATAGACTTGGTCACGTTTCTTTCAAAAGACTGGATAGTTTAAAAGATCAATTGCTATGTGATGTTGCAACACTAAATAAAAATGTTCCTTGTTATACATGTCCACTTGCTAAACAAAGAAGGTTGTCATTTGATTTGAATAATCATCTGTCAAATCACCCATTTGATCTTGTACATTGTGATATTTGGGGGCCATATCAAGTTCCATCATACTTGGGACATAGATTCTTCCTCACTCTCGTTGATGATTGCTCAAGATTCACTTGGATCTATATGTTACAAATAAGTCAGATGCAGCAAAGGTTATTCCAAGATTTTTCAACATGGTGACTACTCAGTTCAATGCCAAGGTCAAGGTATTTCGATCAGACAATGCACTAGTACTAGCATTCAATGAGTTCTTTGCTGAAAAGGGGACTTTGCACCAGTTCAGCTGTGTAGAAAGTCCACAACAAAACTCGATTGTGGAACGAAAACATTAGCACCTGTTGAATGTTGCAAGATCCTTGTATTTTCAGATCAGAGTCCCAATCGAATTATGGTCTGAATATGTATTAACAGCTACTTTCCTAATCAACATGACTCCATCTCCTCTCTTGAAGCACAAAACTCCCTATGAAATACTACACACTAAATTAGTTGATTATTCTTCACTTAGGGTGTTTGGATGTCTTGCATTTGCTTCCACATTGTCTGCACAGAGAAACAAGTTCCAACCTTGGGCTAGAATACGCATTTTTCTGGGATACCCACCCGACGTAAAATGCTATAAGCTCTATGATATCATTACAAAGCAGGTTTTCTTGTCACGTGATGTTGTTTTTCATTAAACTGTATTTCCCTTTCACACTGTTACTAAAGGTAATCAACTCACAGATCCCTTTCCTGACCTAGTCCTACCAGTCCCAACCTCATTCATTTCCCATTATACCAGTAATGATTCCATTGAACATGTTACCGGACCTACCTCATTCCAAGAAGACACATCTCATGACATTCAACCCATCCCTATTCAAAATAATGTTAGGACATCACAGAGAATTTGCAATCCTCCAAAATATCTCAAAGATTTTCATTGTAACATGGTTTCACCGAATTCTAGCAGTCCTTCCCAATCACCTCAAAACATTAGTCACTTCATCTCTTATGCGAAGTTATCCCCAGGTCATCGCAACTTCACTTTAAGTGTCTCATCTCAAATTGAACCACAATTCTATCATCAAGCAGTTAAATTTCCACAGTAGCGTGANTGAAAATTTTCATCCTGGAAAAGAAATGAGTGATCCATTTTTCTAATACTCTTCCTTTTATTTTTCCTGTTATAACTGATAAGCTAAGAAGAAAGACACAGCACCTTGCACGCTTTGGGTGAACTACAACATACTACTTCGTAAGATAGGCGTATGCATTTTGGGCTAGTTGGCTGATACCAACATATTCCTCCCGCAGCTACAGAAAGGTGAATGGAAAAGAGGGATTACACATAGATAACATTGAGAACTAAAGATTCTACAGGTCATGGAAACCAAAACCACTATGAGAATAAGAAGAGCTGACAGCAAATCAATCAGACATAGGTTAACTCTTCTTGCTAAATATTAAGCACCGTTTGGTATATAGAGTCTTTAAAGCTTATTTTATCCTCAAATTCATTTTCAATCACATATTCTCCTAATAAAATAATTTTGCACGTGGACCCATAACTTTTTCCTACTTTTGAACCACATTCTCCAAAAAAATCACTTTTCACAAAATCTATTCTCGAAACATCTACATCACACTGGCCCTAAATATGATAGGTAGGATAAAAAGGAAAATTGATGGTGGATAAGTTTGTTAAATTGATGGATCATATAACTGGCTGAGCAATGTGGATAAAAAGTATCCAGATGTCATTCATCGGTTACCTAATAAAATTACAGAAAAACGTATTGGAAGTCCTCAGCAACAAGTTAACAACAATTTAAGATGACTTGAATGGAATTGCCTTGCATCAGCACCAACCAAAAAAAAAAAAAAAAAATCAAAATTTTCTTCTTGAATTCTTCGTGAATCCATACTAATAGATTGATTCCATGACGTTTCGACAAGCAAAAAAAGCAATCATAATCCTCCAGTTACTACAGCAGTTTCTCTTGCAAACTTACAGTTGATGAATGCATATATCACGTTACATAGCTCACAATTCATAACGATAAAATATCAAAACACGGTGAAAAACAGTGTATACGACAATTTAGAGGCAGTAAAATTTCTAGAAAAATCAAACTGAAATCTGAATTAAGATTTGTAGAACACTTACTTCACTCTGTCAAAATTAAGACCCATTCTTTTACCGTCATCTTGACCTGCATAATTTGATAAATCAGAAATAATTAGTAGACCAAAGGCCCTGAAATTCCCATCTGCAGTTAGCTTAAAGAGAGATAAGCATACGAATTTTCAAAAATATATGTTAATATATGTAGAAGGATATACCAGGGAGGGGATTGTAGTAGCCCAAAACTTCCAAATGCTTGCCATCTCTAGGAGATCTGCTATCAGCTGCCATGACTCTGTAGAATGGCTTGTTTCTACATCCGAATCTTGAAAGGCGCAAACGAACCACCATTTTTTTCTCCTCTTACTGTAGCTTTTTTTTTTTTTTTCCTTCAGTTATTAAATTCTTCAACTTTCTAAACTACAGAGAAGGGTGAATTAAAACCTGATTGTTGTTAAAAAAAAAAAAAAAAAAAAAAAAAAAAATAA
>NC_036238.1:21779161-21798285 GCF_002742605.1 Olea europaea var. sylvestris
GATGGCTGTTGAATATGAAAATTGCAAGGTATTTACAATGTCTTTGAGATGATCCTTCTTTCTGTTATATAGGTTGGATCCAGGATATTGACCTACATTTATTCCAAATGGCCAATGCTCTTTATGCAGCTTCTTCTGGTTGATAAGAAGATAACAAATGCCAGGAATTTAGTTAGCATCTTGGAAGATGCTATCAGGGGAGGATATCCAGTATTAATAATTGCTGAAGACATTGAGCAGGAAGCTCTAGCAACCCTTGTTGTGAATAAGCTGAGAGGATCTTTGAAAATTGCTGCACTCAAGGCCCCTGGATTTGGAGAACGCAAAGGCCAATACCTTGATGACATTGCTATTCTCACTGGAGGTTGTCTACCATCTACTGATTGGAGATATGTACTATGTGTCAACAATGTAAGTTAACCTTGCAGCAACTTGTCCTTGGAAATGTGTTCAGGTACCGTTATAAGGGAGGAGGTTGGTTTATCCCTGAATACGGCTGGAAGTGAGGTATTGGGACTTGCTGCAAAAGTGGTACTGACCAAGGATACAACAACAGTTGTTGGTGATGGGAGCACACAAGAGGCAGTAAATAAAAGAGTTGCCCAGATCAGAAACCTTGTTGAGGTGTGATTTTGTGTTGTGTGTATTTTTTATTTTTGGCTCATGATTTTATTTGGTTAAATCCTCTGTGCATCAAACATTCTATAATATTGGTCTGTCATGCAGAGTGCTGAACAGGATTTTGAAAAGGAAAAGTTAAATGAAAGAATTGCAAAACTCTCAGGTGGTGTTGCTGTTATTCAGGTGATTCCTTGGTTATGTACCATGTCGTTGTGGTCGATTACTGCAGTCCAGAAGATTATTTTTCTAATAACCTTATCCTGGTATATTTGTTTTCAGGTAGGTGCACAAACTGAAACTGAGCTTAAAGAAAAGAAACTGCGAGTAGAAGATGCCCTCAATGCAACAAAGGTGAACTTTCATTCTGACTTACTACTTGGACTTTGGAATTCTTCCTGAATTCATTAATAGTAAATCTTTGCCAGTCAATCCGTTAATTCGTAATTTTTGGTTGCTACAGGCAGCTGTTGAGGAAGGCATTGTGGTTGGTGGTGGGTGTACCCTGTTGCGGCTTGCAGCAAAAGTTGATGCCATAAAGGATACTTTAGATAACGACGAGCAGAAGGTAATGCGGGCTCATATTTTCTTGGTCTAGACTATATCCAAGGAAGATGCAATGCTTGATTGTGTAATTGCTAAATAAGGATTGATTATTTGAATGGCTGCAGGTTGGAGCAGATATTGTTAAGAGAGCATTGAGTTATCCAATGAAGTTAATTGCTAAGAATGCAGGGGTGAATGGAAGTGTTGTTATAGAGAAGGTAAGGCTTGACTCAGATGCTCTTGTGGCATGTTCAGAATTATCTTTTTGCGAGTTTTTATCTGAATCATGTTGATTGACATCTGCTCTTTGTTTAGGTGTTGGCAAATGATAATTCCAAGTTTGGTTACAATGCTGCAACTGGAAAATACGAGGATCTAATGGCTGCCGGCATAATTGATCCCACAAAGGCAAGTTCCTTTACTGCTTCATTTTGTTTCTAGACGTTAGAGCAGTAGGAATATTGATTAGTATGGACCTATTAAGTTATTTATTATTTAGCACGTTAAGCCTGTTGCTTAAGAAACATAAAATCACGTTTGGAAGCAGGTTGTAAGATGTTGCCTGGAGCATGCAGCATCCGTGGCAAGGACATTCCTCACATCTGATGCTGTAGTAGTCGACATCAAGGAACCTGAACCCATACCTGCTGGAAATCCCATGGGCAATTCAGGTAGTTACCATTTCTTATTGTCCAAACTTCTCAAGAATAAATCTAAATTTGTACTAAATGATTTCCAATTATTGCTTTGATCAGGTTATGGTTACTAGTTGCTGCAGCATCTGTGGGAATTGAAACAGTTGGATGATAAAATCCCACAATGTCTTTTTCACCGGCTTGATTTAATTTATGTTTCGAGGGGTCATAAAAAATGTTGGCAGTTTTCAGTATTGGGAATGCTTAGTTGATTTTGAATAGAATCCTGAGATGTCGTAGCCTTCGTATTTTTCTTGCAGTAGTTGTCGTCACTGGCAAAATCTAGCTAGTGGTACGATAAGAGCAAAGGTGCGGGGCGAATAATTTTATTGTCTCTGTATTTCTGTATCTGTAAGTTGCACTGGAAAATGATTGTTGTCAATAAATGGGAATAATTTGCTTGAGAAGAGAGTATATATTGCTACTTGTCCAGTTAATGGCATTACTTGCGAACAAATTTTGATTTTTAAACTTGAAGTTAAAAAGTGACTATGAACACCTTTTAAGCTTAGCCAAACATGCCTATCTACATTATTAAAAATGTCAGCATCATTGCTCCCGGATCTAGAACAAGATCAATAAGCTAAAATCTGTAAAGCAATGATTCTATTTGACGTAGGTTTGTATTTGAACAGTTATGGTGTTTGCATCACATGCATAGGAGCTGTTCTTGATCATCGGTGTACACTCCGCTTCGACGCTTTAAAGATACGATACAACCATACCAGTCTTTTTCATTCAACAATAAAAGTGGATAAGAATCGATGTCGAAATGATCATGTTTAAAAAATTGATTCAAATGATTCAGCACATTGAAATGAAAGTGAAAAACTATGGGATACCAACTGGATTTTTGCTGTTGCGGGTGGTGGGAGCAAAAACCTAAGATTCTGAGCTTAAGGCGTGTAATATTTTATTCAGATATGGTTTGTTTATCCCTCTACCTGCCTCGTTACCTTCGCGTCAAACTTTTTTATGTTGATGCCATAAAGGATACTTTAGATAACGACGAGCAGAAGGTAATGCGGGCTCATATTTTCTTGGTCTAGACTATATCCAAGGAAGATGCAATGCTTGATTGTGTAATTGCTAAATAAGGATTGATTATTTGAATGGCTGCAGGTTGGAGCAGATATTGTTAAGAGAGCATTGAGTTATCCAATGAAGTTAATTGCTAAGAATGCAGGGGTGAATGGAAGTGTTGTTATAGAGAAGGTAAGGCTTGACTCAGATGCTCTTGTGGCATGTTCAGAATTATCTTTTTGCGAGTTTTTATCTGAATCATGTTGATTGACATCTGCTCTTTGTTTAGGTGTTGGCAAATGATAATTCCAAGTTTGGTTACAATGCTGCAACTGGAAAATACGAGGATCTAATGGCTGCCGGCATAATTGATCCCACAAAGGCAAGTTCCTTTACTGCTTCATTTTGTTTCTAGACGTTAGAGCAGTAGGAATATTGATTAGTATGGACCTATTAAGTTATTTATTATTTAGCACGTTAAGCCTGTTGCTTAAGAAACATAAAATCACGTTTGGAAGCAGGTTGTAAGATGTTGCCTGGAGCATGCAGCATCCGTGGCAAGGACATTCCTCACATCTGATGCTGTAGTAGTCGACATCAAGGAACCTGAACCCATACCTGCTGGAAATCCCATGGGCAATTCAGGTAGTTACCATTTCTTATTGTCCAAACTTCTCAAGAATAAATCTAAATTTGTACTAAATGATTTCCAATTATTGCTTTGATCAGGTTATGGTTACTAGTTGCTGCAGCATCTGTGGGAATTGAAACAGTTGGATGATAAAATCCCACAATGTCTTTTTCACCGGCTTGATTTAATTTATGTTTCGAGGGGTCATAAAAAATGTTGGCAGTTTTCAGTATTGGGAATGCTTAGTTGATTTTGAATAGAATCCTGAGATGTCGTAGCCTTCGTATTTTTCTTGCAGTAGTTGTCGTCACTGGCAAAATCTAGCTAGTGGTACGATAAGAGCAAAGGTGCGGGGCGAATAATTTTATTGTCTCTGTATTTCTGTATCTGTAAGTTGCACTGGAAAATGATTGTTGTCAATAAATGGGAATAATTTGCTTGAGAAGAGAGTATATATTGCTACTTGTCCAGTTAATGGCATTACTTGCGAACAAATTTTGATTTTTAAACTTGAAGTTAAAAAGTGACTATGAACACCTTTTAAGCTTAGCCAAACATGCCTATCTACATTATTAAAAATGTCAGCATCATTGCTCCCGGATCTAGAACAAGATCAATAAGCTAAAATCTGTAAAGCAATGATTCTATTTGACGTAGGTTTGTATTTGAACAGTTATGGTGTTTGCATCACATGCATAGGAGCTGTTCTTGATCATCGGTGTACACTCCGCTTCGACGCTTTAAAGATACGATACAACCATACCAGTCTTTTTCATTCAACAATAAAAGTGGATAAGAATCGATGTCGAAATGATCATGTTTAAAAAATTGATTCAAATGATTCAGCACATTGAAATGAAAGTGAAAAACTATGGGATACCAACTGGATTTTTGCTGTTGCGGGTGGTGGGAGCAAAAACCTAAGATTCTGAGCTTAAGGCGTGTAATATTTTATTCAGATATGGTTTGTTTATCCCTCTACCTGCCTCGTTACCTTCGCGTCAAACTTTTTTATATAGACAAAATCTCTACAATGTTTCCTTCCCTTTTCGTTGCTCCTCTATGTTCATGGCTTCCATTTTTTCTTTGCGCCCATCTCAATTCTACAATCCGTAAGCTCTCAATCTCTATCTTCTATTTGTCACTTTAGTGTATTTTTGTGGGTTTACATATTATGCTTCAGAACTCCAATCTTCTTTAATTACTTTATTTTATCCGAGTATAGCGTAAGAAATCAACACTACAGAAATCGAATGTTGAGTTCTTTTACCGAGATAATCTTTGTTCGAGAACATGTTTCTGCACATATCCCTTATTAGAGCTTATATTTCCCTAATCCCAAAAGGGCCCTCAAATTATGTTTCTAATAGGAGTTTTGTGGATACAGATCCTATTGCAATAGGATTTGAAACCGAACTTCTTTTGGTTGTAATAATACAAGTAAAAATGCACAGGAAGATATCTTTGATATATATATTTGATTAGTTTTGGTATATGCTATACGTGATAGAACTCTGGTACAACATTCGGTGCTTCTTTAACAAGTAGCTTGACTTTTATACTTTTGATGTGGGTTAAAGCTGAAGATTGAACACACACTTGCATTCGTGTTGCAGAAAAGCTTTCCTATCAGATGATAAATTTATATCTTGGTTAAATCCACTGAGCCCGGCAAAGATATACGTAAAAGAGCAAGAGAGGCATGCCCTAGCTAAATATATTATTCCCCAAGGCTTTCTCTTCATTCGTCCATTGTCATCCCGTATGACTCCATCAAAATTGATGCCTATTGGAGGACTATCTTCAGTGGAATCAGCAGCTGAGTCTGATAGAAGCATTGCTGATGCTGAGTATTCTTTGGCCAAGGCTGGAGGACATGAAGTGGAATTTAATCGTGTGAATTGTCTAGTATGGGTATTGTATGAATCTGCTAGAAGTTTTTCCCTTGCAATACAGACGATCGAATTGGCTAAAACAGGTCCCCCACTAGCAATGGCATGGAATGGAGTCGATGTGAATGCCTGGCATAAGCACGTTGCATATCAGGTATGCACACACTTTGGAATAATTGTGTGTGTAGATATATATAAGTATACATTTATGTGTGTGGAGAGAGAATGGAACTTGTGAAATATAAGTTCTGTAGCATTTACTAGTTGAATTCCCTGGTACTTGTGAGAAATGAGATAAAAGTGAGTTTAACTTAAGATTATCCTTATTTAGGTTGCAGTGTATGCTCTACTGAAAGCGGCAATTGAGGTGGAGTTATTTCTTTCTCACAAACGCAGCAACAACCCTTCTCCTGTTCTTGAGATGTAAGTCAAGGGGACATATCACAAAAACTAAATAGTCCTTGGAAAGTATTTTTTTAAAAACTCAGTCATATTTTTGTGTACCCTCATGCTTGTGGTCATTGTTAAACATTACACGATTCCATGTTACCCTTCTTTAACAGTTTAAACTTGTAGATGATATAGTTAACATGATATTAGAGCCAAGCTAAATAATTGGTTTCAAGCCTGGCCACCACCCATTTATTGCATCTGCCGTTGCAGTATGCCTTTCTTCAATGTATTGAGAAATTAAAAAAAGAACAGAAAGATTGCTGTCAAGGTCTTGAAATTTTCTTGTGTCATTTGCACCAGCCTTTCTCCAAAGACGAACTTTCTTGGATTGCAAATAGAAAGTCAGTTAAACACCAGGAACCCGAAATTGGTGCAGTGGTTTAGAATGGTCGAACTTCCACGGATAGCTGGATTATTTATCCCTTTGTTTAAGAAGTAGTCATTGGAATACGCAGGAAGGTTTGTCCATGTTATACTGTATTTCATTTGTCCCTTCCTAATTTTTCCTGCTATTGTCCATGTTATACTGTATTTCATTTGTCCCTTCCTAATTTTTCCTGCTACCTTCCTGTTAAGAAATCTAAATCTTGAATAAATTCAGTGGTATTGCAGGAACAATTATGGCTATAAGCTGTTGTGCTGCTGTTGGGAAATTGGGTTCGGCACGAATTTCTTGTCCCTTATTTTCAAATTCAATTGAAGAGGCATCGATAGAGCTTATGACTATGTCACACAGTCTAGTTCCTCTTGAGAAATTGCATCACCTAGCAACTGAGGCTGGATTTGAAGATAATTTTCTTTCCCAATTTGGAAGTAAAATTCTTCCCAGTAAGAATGTTGAAGATACTGAATTTTGGATTGGACTGATTCAGAGAAAGCTTTCTACTGCGTTACACAGAGAAAGTGTAACTTCAGGCAGGCACATTAGCAAGGTTATTCCTGTTTTTTTTATCACATTCAATTTCGCATACTTAAATCTACTAGTTAACTATGGAAAAATTTTCCTGTTTACGGAAATTTATTGTTCGCTTGAAATCTGAGGGAATACCTTCAAAATTTCTCGTCTTTCATATTTATTTGTTTCTCATATGACAACTATGATTCATTGTCTTTCGAGATATTAGCAGGTTCAAGAAAGTTGTTTGATTACTCTGGGACTTTTTGCATATCTAGGAAGAGAAACAAGATTGTTCTTGTGGAGGCACCATATAAAAGATCTTGAGGAACAAATTAAAGATTTTCTTAGGTATTAATATTTTTTATTCCAAGTTTATAATGTTTGGCTTTGAGCATATATCTTGATGTAGAAGAAGAGCTTTCATGTTCATTACAGTTATTTAGAGTGTGGTATCCCTTCCATGTTTCCTGAATTTTCAACCATATCAGAGTATCAGCTTGTAATGGAGGTCAGTCATTTATAATGCTTATCGAAACTTAAAATTTAATAAAATAAATGGCTTAAAATTGTTGTTACCAGGTAATTATCGACGAAATTGGATGGGTCAACTTTTATGCTGCATATAACTATCGTGTATTCCAAGATAGGAGAAGGTCCAAAAATCATCCTATTCAGGCAGAGCAAGAAATTATTTTGTACACCGTTTTTACTGTATGCTATGATGTGATTTGGGGATTCGCCCACTACAGCAATTCAACTCAACAAGCCTTAGATTCTAATTTGTTAGAATTTTTACTTAAGAGGTGATAAACTTTCCATTATGGCATTTCTACAATCTACATTACAGAGTTTACTAGGTTCTGAGGTTGATTTTGTGTTTTATTGTTCAGTCAGGAACTGCTATCCACATGTCTGGAGGACTTCTGGTCTGCTTATGATGGAACAGGGTATGTCGTGATGCGAACCCGGTTAGCAAGGTTGCTATTGAACTCACAGGAATTGACAATGGATCCCAAGAACGTCCAAATAATGATCAAAGTTTAGGAATCGACCCGTAAAAGTAAACCAAGCAACCGAATGTATATGAAACGAACGACCTATTAATCACACAATCTTGAAATCTCCTCCGAATTTGTGGATTTGACCCAAAGAATTAATGAATCAAACATCCCAACGATAACGGCGATGCGAAGGACCTTTTGATTACACAACCCAAAGAATCTAACCCGATAATTTGTTTGAACGCCACAAGATATTAAATCTTGATAAGTTCGGTATTTTGAAGCAAAAGCTTCGAGAGGAAAATCTCCATTCAATTCATGATAAAAGTCTTCTTTACAATAATGAAAAAATAACATATTTATACTAAATAACCTAGAATAATATTAAAAGGAAATAAATTCTAGAAAACCTAGAAATCTAGTAAAACCGGAAAATAGAGTTCTAAAATATCTAAATTACAAAAAATAAGAAATTGAACATAAATAAAACTTCTCTAGATTACATCAGACCCTCCATTTTCAAGAGGATTCGTCCTCAAATCCTGATCCAAGTTATAGCCTTAACTTTCAATCAACTCAAGCACGTGAAATGGCCCATAACCTCTCGGATGCAATTTGGATCTCTTTTGACCTCGAGCTCTCCTCTTTTGAATGTAGGCCTAATCACCATCACATAGATCAAAATGTGCTCATCTCGACTGCTTAATTTTGCAAGTTCGAAATGCTCTAAAGAAAACTCCATTTGATGAATAATCATGCATCTTCCTCTCTTTACTTAGCCCTAGCACTTGACGCAATGTCACTTCCAATGTATTTATATTGTCCTTCAGTTCATCTTCCTCAATTAACTCTCTGCATATGTAGTTCCTCCAGTGCCTTTGAAACTCCGTCGTCTCCTCAGGAATCACAAAGTCAATTTCCGATAGATAAGGGAAATCCAACCGATGTAGTACCAACTGATGTTCAATTTTTGGGATGGGTGGTATTCCAACATGATCATTTTCTGGGATTGAATCTTCGGTAACCTGCAAAACAGAATTAGCAAAGTTGGGGAGGGAAATGTTAGTTTTCTTCAACGCCCCCACAACTTCATGCTTCTCTTCATTTAAGCTCATTTCTAATTCCTCTCTCACCTCCAAAGACTCTTCGTCATTTTTCTTTTGTAGCGCCACTTCTATTTTAACCACTTCTTCATTCTCATTTTTACTCTCAGCTTCCTTTTCACTTTTCCATGACTCTACACCTTTTTCCTCACCATCAACCACCACAAAATCTTTACTTTTACTCTCGCGCTCCTTTGGACGATCAATTTGAGAATTAATAATGTCGCGAATCTCTGCCAATTCATGTTTATAATTCAACGCAACACGCTTGCTTGAGATACTACTCGCACACCTCGCAATAGGTGTTTTCTTTTCCTTCATATACTCATCCCCATAATATCTCCTAGGCTTCTCCCTAAATTCGATTTCTCGTTGATCCTTCCTATAATAACTTGTATCCTTTCTTCCATGCCGATTGGCTCTATTCCTCAGTTCATGTATTTCAGCATCAACCAATGCATCTTCATCAGTGCCACAACCATATCCATATGCATCACAATTTCTCATCCTAGGCTCTCGTCTCCTCACATTGAACTCCTTAACATGATCCTTATAAAATTTATTCAATTTCAAATCCAGCTTATCTAACTTATTTCCCATATCTCCAAGCATCTTTTCAAATCACCGCATCATCTTCTCCGACATTTTGAATTGATTTTGACTTGAACTCGACATATTTTTGACACTTTTTCTGACTCTTTTTTTATAACTTTTTTTTTTATACCAACATTTTTTTTGAATGGATCAAAGACTCAAATAATTGAATAATTACAAGAGCACAACGAACAATGAAAAACGCGGAACACAAAAATAAAATGACTCAACAAAAAAATAAAAATAAGATATAACCTTGATTTTGGATTCTGTGTTCTAGTACCAAATGATGCGAACCTAGTTAGCAAGATTGCTATCGAACCCACAAGAATTGACAATGGATCCCACGAACGCCCAAATAATGATCAAGGTTTAGGAATCGACCCGTAAAAGTGAACCAAGCAACCGAACGTATATGAAACGAACGACATTTTAATCACACAATCTTGAAATCTCCTCCGAATTTGTGGATTTGACCCAAAAAATTAATGAATCAAACAACCCAACGATAATGGCGATGCGAAGGACCTTTTGATTAAACAACCCAAAGAATCTAACCCGATGATTTGTTTGAACGCTACAAGATATTAAATCTTGATAAGTTTGGTATTTTGAAGTAAAAGTTTCGAGAAAAAAATCACCATTCAATTCATGATAGAAGTCTTCTTTACAATAATGAGAAAATAACCTATTTATACTAAATAACCTAGAATAATAATAAAAGGAAATAAATTTTAGGAAACCTAGAAATCTAGTAAAACCGGAAAATAGAGTCCTAAAATATCTAAATTACCAAAAATAAGAAATTGGACATAAATAAAACTTCTCTAGATCACATCATGTTGGCTTTGTTGGATTCAAACTAAAAATCTATTATGGCATGTTTGTGAAGGGGACCCAACCATTTCTCCTAAAAGCCCAGGCTTGAGGGTGATTAAATTCCACAACTACTAAACCCTAACAATACCCCACGACCCCAAATTTGACGTCCACGGCGGCCCACTCCAAAACGACCTTCGCTTTACCTGCCAGCCTTTCTTTGGCTGTCGGTATTCGGCACTTCGCTTGGGTCGCCCCTTTTGGGGATTCAAACCTGTGACGTGAATCTGCTCTGATGCCAATTGATGAGGACCCAACTATCTCTCCCAAAACCCCAGGCTTGAGGGTGATTGAATCCCACAACTATTAGACATTAACCATTTCTTGTGGAGGATTTGATAAGCCTTGACAATACTAAAGACCAAAAATAAGTTAATATCTCTTTAATTATAATGTCTTGTTCTGTTTGATATTGTGCACCAAACATGCACTCAATGGATTGCAGATTAAGAGTCACATGTCTTAGATGGTACTGCAAAGTGAAAACTTTCCATTATTTTAATTTTGTTAAGCAGTGACATGCAGAAAATAGGGGAAAGAAGTGATCCTGACTTACCGCCATCATTACAAACTAAGGGAACCAAAAATTCATCTCTAATAATGGAAGCACCACAGAGGCCACCTGACTTGATGACAAGGGGAAAGCATCAAAATGAATTTATCCAGTCTCAGGTATGGATAGTAGAAGGATGACTAAGAAATATGGCGTGTTTACGAGTTTAATGACTGATTAAATATTCATTATTCAATAGAGAGATATAAACAAACATCCTCAGCAGTCAGTACATTATGTGATTATGTGTAATAACATTTTGTCATGACTGATGAACATTATGTGATTATGTGTAATAACATTTTGTCATGACTGATGACAGTGTATTTTACATTCCTTACTATAGCAAATAATTTCTCAGAGTAATTGCAATGTATGATTTCTGGAGAAAACGATAAAACACGTAAACCTTAAAAAAACAGTAGAAAGGAGAGAAGCTGAGATGTGTGCTGTAATTTCTTGATTCTAATATGTCAATCCTAGTAAGCATTTATAGGATATCTTTCCTTTTTCCCCCATTGAAGCTAGGATATTATTTGAAGATCTGATCTCAATAGATACATGTTTCCCTTTTTCTATCACTTGCTTTTTAATGAGATGGTTCAAAATAATATTGGAGCATGAAAAGACCCTAGATTCAAGATTTGTTGTCATCTATTTATGAAAAGTGTGCACGTGTGAGGGCGGTAATGAAAAAATGAATCCGTTTGCTCGTGAGGTGGTGCATTGAAGACTAAATGTTTAGAAATAATTATGTCCCCTCTCTAAGATATTAAGCTTTTAATAAGAAGGTTCAACAATAATTATCAGTACATATAGAACACTAATCAATCTGTGTTATGTCCTCACACTCTTGCATGCACCTAGGTCCGTTTCCAACTATTATAAATAATTGTTAGGAATGACAGGCCAATGCTAAAAAACTTGCTGATTTAGATTCGTCAAAGCCCATCCATCAAAATCTGCTTAGAAAATCTACAACCAAGATGGTATCTGCAAGTTTTGTAAGTTCACAATCCCCTTCTTTATTTTGGCTCATGTATAATATTCTAACGCTTGCTAAGTCAGTAATATGAATCATATCATAGGATATATGGATGGGAACTCAGATACTTTTTGTAGACATCAAGTACACTCTGCGGCTTTTTACGAAGCAATTATGTGGCTATAAGGTCACAAAAAGGGAAAAGAAGAAAATTCAAACAACACTTGCTGACATTGCCACACTCATACCAGTTACAATTTTAATGCTACTTCCAGTAAGTTAATTTCTGAGATCTGAACATGCAACTTCAGCTTTTATTTTCTCACTTTGAGGTTGGATAACTGTTTGTGCTTAACAAGGTAAAAGTTGCACGTGAAGAAAAAAGATAGATAAAAAGTGCAAGATCTAGGAATTGAATAGCAATATTTCCATTTCTATATTCTGATGATTTATTCTAATATTGTAAACAATTGAAATTACTTTTGATCATAGCTTGTTTTGACTTTTTCAAGAATATTAAAAAAAAGGGTAGAATAAGAAGAGCCACAAACGAAGTAGCTGAGCTTCATTTTCTAAAGGAATTTTGAGTTACCCTTGCATACATCACTTCTTCGTTTGAGAGATCAAAATTTCAATATTCGGTTTAGTGCTTGCAAGGACGCATTCAAATATGTTGATGACATATTCACTTAGATGAGGCCTGGTGATGCAGGGTGAATAAATCAATAATAAGTAACTTCAGCAAGAAGAGATGAGGGGAGGGAGAAGCACAAAGAAAGGGGGGAAGAAGAAGAGGGGAAAAGAACGAGGGCTGTAGCCAATTTTATTCAATCAATTCATTAGCTGCCAATTATGTAAAAATAGGTTTAAATACTAAAAATACTGAAAACCTAAAAAAAACCTGAAAGATAGGGCCAAGCCCATCACACAAGTCCATAAAATAAAATAACCCAAGTCCAACTAAGAAATAAAAGTCCAACTAAAATAATTAAATGTCGTCCAACTAAAATAATAAAACTGGGATGTCCTCATCACCTGGAGCAGCACATTGCAATATCTTTTAACTTGCACATTGGACTATTTGGAGCTTGATTTTACCGTCACTTTTTCCTCAACCGCCGATCGACCTAGTTGCTCACACTACATAAATGATTTGGGCGGACTTTTTTTAAGAGTAGAGAGAGAGAGAGAGAGAGGTCTGAGATCTTCATTGTAAATTTTTACTTCTCATTTTCTAGTAAAAACTGTAGCAGCTATAACTCTCACTGAGATTGAACCACTGCAAACGTGTTTGTACGTGCACATTTTTGCTTTCTGTTTTCTTTATATAGCCTTCAGGTTTGGGATTAAGTTTAATCCATTACATTGAAGAGAGCTTACTAATTCACCGTTCTTTATCAATTATCAGGTTTCTGCTGTAGGTCATGCAGCCATGTTAGCAGCAATCAAGAGATACGTGCCATCTTTGGTAAGTCTCATCCATTCATAATTTTGCTCTTGCGATATTTCTTTAATCTTCACCAAGTTCTTACATAGTCATCTTGTCGACTAGATTCCTTCACCCTACTCTTCTGAACGGCTCGCATTAATGAAGCAATTAAAGAGAACGAAGAAGATGGCAATTCAACAGAGCAAGAGCATAGGCTAAATTCCCTTGAAAGTTAACTAATCCAGTAGTGAAGATATTATCTACTTAACACTGTTTTGAAACAGATGTATTGTCCATTAGAACATTGTATAGTATTAAGAAATAAAATAAGTTAAAATCGTGTCGACTGTATTGTCATGTCGTATTCATGCAAATATTGTGGATTACTTATGCAGAATCTGTACTGTAAATTTCACGAGTTTAATCCTGTATATGAACTTGGGCATCTTGGTCCTTTTTTCTTTTTTAAATAAACTATTCTCAAGGCCTCAATTAGTCAATATATGTTGTACAGTTTACTCAGATAAACATATCCTTAGAACATTTATATTTTTAATTTGGAAAGTGTAATTATGTCTGCATGACTAAATTAAAAGGATTAATTCATCATCCCTTTCCCTGTATAGTTAACAAATCGAACTGTCATGTGTTGAATGGAAAAGATACATGTTGAATTCCTAGTAAAGCCATGAAGGCCCAGCCCGGCCTGTTCATTATTTCAAACTTTCACACGTTTACTCGGGCCGAGGACACTTATTGTCAGGACCAGGAAGTATTAAAACTAGCCTGGTCCGAGTCATCATGCACACTTTGGATCCGATTATCGGGCCCTGCCCGGCCCTAGAGGTCGAAAACTCTGCCAAGAAGCTCGGCCCATAACTTTTTACACTTACGGGATGTCCACAGACCACAGTTAATGTCAAGAATGCTGTTTACTATTTTCAGGTGTCATCAGATAAAACCATCACACCTATCAGCCATCAGATAAGATGAACAAGAACCACAAATTCAATTCATCAAATTACAATGCAAAATCCAATATATACAGATTCAAACTATCTTAAAAGTGCACTATTCTCATCCAAATATCCCTAAAAATGGGAATACTTCAACTCAACTCACATAATTTAGCTTCTTTCTCAGTATCCCATAATTTCAGCAACACCCCTCACAGAACTTTAAAGGGTTTTGATATTCTCAGTCTTCCCCGAGGGAGAATTCCGGCCATCGGAACTACCCGCCAGAGTGAACCGGAGACTGCAGTATCGGAAGAAGAAACAACTGAGGCTGCAGTGAATTTTGCATTTGTTAGTGTGAGTTCAGTTTACTATTAACCATCAAGTTTGATATGCTGAATTGGACAGAATAGTAAATCCAATAAATCAAACATCCATTTAATGTTTGACAAGCTGGACAGAAGAGTCGAGAAACATTTAGCATATTTCTCTCATTTAATCATGTCTAGTTCAATTCAATGTCTCAAACATCATATTAATATACACAAAAATTGTAATTGTAGTGTGACCTTGTCAAGTTTGTGTGTATTTTCCTAGTCTGTTTTGCTTCCTGATGGAACACCGGATGTGCATTATCGAACAGCCTGTGGTGGACAGAAACTTAGGGACATAATGTTGGACAACAACGTCGAATTGTATGGACCATACGTAAGCTCCTGTTCTATTTCAGTGCATCTAGCAAGGACTGGCGAAGACAATTTTTGTAGCCGATCCAACATCCAAATTTATTGAGTTCTATTTTAACGTTTCAGGCTAGACCTCTGCTAAATTGTGGGGGAGGAGGAACCTGTGGAACGTGCCTTGTTGAGGTTGTCGAAGGAAGGGAACTATTGACTCCTCGTACAGACAAAGAGAAGGAAAAATTAAAACGGGTATGGAGTTTTCTTTTTTAATACTGTCCAATCCTATACGGCATACTGCTAAATGGCTAATGAGTTAGTTTCATTTTGCAATTTCAGAATCCGAAGAATTGGAGACTGGCTTGTCAAACCACTGTTGGCAATGCAGATTCCAGAGGCCTGGTTTGTATTCCTTTTTTCACTGTCCTTTTCTATAATTTTTCCATATTTTTCATTCTTTACATTTTAAAAGTAGACCGAAAAATAAATAAATAAATAAATAAAATAAAATGAGGAAGAGTAGGCCGGGGCAACCCGACCTGCCCCGTTGTAAAACAGGTGTGGTCTGTCTGTGACCCGGGCTGCTTCAGACGTAAAGTCGAAAGATGTATAGACCTCTATGATAGTACCTGCAAGACTTGATTTACACCACTACTTTTAGTGACATTCTTTAGGATTGAACAATCAACCACAACTCTTTTGGTACAATTTTCTCATCTAGTTTAGGGTCATATGAATTTTTCCTCGATGAATTTTCATTCAAATAATTCGTTAATTTCAATTGGAAACTTTAGGTGCATATTTGGTGCACAGGACTAAGATGACTGAAAAATACCTTCCTTTGTAATAATACTTCAGGCCAACATATATAGCATGACATAAATGCTTTAACCGACATTTGTCCTCATCCATCTAAAGTTCAGAATGTTTTATCTTTTCCCTCTTAATGATGCAGGTTGTAATCCAACAACTTCCTGAATGGAAAGGGCATGATTGGGTTTATGGAAAAGAACCACCACCAGAAGATGAAACTGCCACTATTTGACATTTTAAATTACACAATCAAAAATTCTGCTTTGGATCCTGATGAGTTATTCAAATTAAATCAGATACTGCTGGTCCCCTCTTCTTGTAGAGAATACAGCAAAATCAAGATTGCAATAGATTGATCATGTTACTTCTTTCGTTGACAAAATTTGATGTAATAATTTAACTGCTTGTTTTGTATGAAGAATTAGAGGAGACTCGAGAGTATAATGAATAGGATTTTAATATATTTTTCTAATATTGTTTAGTGTTATCTAATTTTGACAAAAGTCAAAAGATATCAAAAAGGTGCCAGGAGCATCTATAGAGAATTGGGACCAAACCTTCGATTAAATGATCTTTAAGAAAGCAACATTACACCAGAAAATGGATTTACAGCAAAGAAACCATGATGAAATAAAGGAAGAAAAGCAAAAATTTCCTCTTCTTCCTTTCATTACCAAAAGAAAAGGTGAAAAAGTTTCAATTTGAACACGTTGAAATTACAAACGAAATAGTTTAAAAGTCGGTAGGTAGGGGAGCATGCTCGTGGGACATGAACACATAGGCGTAGACGAGACCGGCGAGGCCACCACCAATGAGGGGTCCAACCCAGTAAATCCAGATGCCGGAGAAGTTGCCGCTGGCCACAGCCGGTCCGAAGGAGCGGGCAGGGTTCATCGACCCACCTGAAAATGGACCGGCAGCCAAAATATTGGCACCAACAATGAAACCAATGGCTATGGGTGCAATTGTGCCCAATGAGCCCTTCTTTGGATCAGCTGCTGTCGCATACACAGTATAGACTAAAGCAAATGTGATAACAATTTCCATAACAACTCCTTCAAAGGCTCCAACACCAGCACCAACTCCATGAATTGGAATAGCCTGCATGAAATTATATATTTTGTTAGGAATCGAACTAATCGGGGTAGTTTAGCCAGAGAAATCAAGAATCGGACTATAAAAACTCTGTAAATAAAAACCGACTCGAATTTTAAAATATTATTTTGGGTGGACATACCAATCCTCCGGTTACGAATACGAGTAAATAGCATGCCACAATGGAGCCCAAAAGTTGAGCAATCCAGTAAAAGAGGCCAGTAAGTAGCGTAATTTGGCCGCCAACAGCCAAACCAAAGGTGACTGCAGGGTTTACATGGCCACCGGAGATGTTGGCTCCGATCGAGACGGCTACAAACAGAGCGAAACCATGGCAGATGGCCACAGCCACCAGCCCCGCCGGATCAAGAGCTGCGTCCGCCGTCAACTTGTCTGTCAAAGATCAAAATGTTACCAAGTGCTTGTTAACTTAAAAAAAATAAGAAAACGGTTTTAGAACTAACTGTAGGCAATGGCGGAGCCGACTCCGGCGAAAACAAAGAGCAAGGTGGAGATGAATTCAGCTACATAGGCCTTCAACGAACCAATGCTAAATGAATCATCTAATCTTCCGACAGCAATTGCAGGCATTTTGATGATTAGAAAGAAGTCTCAAGAAAATTTTCTTGACGACAAGAAGACTATGTTTTTCTGATGCACACACAAACTTCCTTCACCACACATATATAAAGAGAGGGAATACACAAGATATAATAATATTGGACTTTATTTAAATCCATTCATGGGTTTCTTTCCATGGCATATGCTTTTTTGCCTTGTTACAAGACAAAAAGGAATAATGGCCCGTTTGGCATGCTTTTAAAAGTTATGAAAATAATTTTAAGATTGTATTTGAACATGTTCAATAATTTTTTGGAAATATTTTGTCTGACTAATTAATTTTTTTTTTAAAAGAAAGTTAATCTAAAGTAATTTCACCGTAAAATTCTTTTATAGAAAGAAAAAGTAAAAGTAAACCCTAATTAAAACTCTATCCTATGTGGAAATTCTATCCCAAATTATGATCCGAAATTCCTTTTGTATATTGTTGCAATATATAATTATTTTATTTCACTTTGCAATACCAATATTAATCAATGTTATTATGCCCGTTTGGTATATACTATTATTATTATTATTATTATTATTATTATTATTATTATTATTATTTTCAAACTAATTTTTAACTATATATTTTATGATCTCTACATTTTTTTTAATCATACATTTAATTAACTTTTATCAAAATTTAGCAAATTTTTAGCTAAACCAAATAGAGTTTATAATTGGAGTGGACGAATCGATTTGACCAAAAATAAAAGAAAAAAAAAATGGTACTAATCCAACTTGAGTATAATTGAAAGTTGGAACGTAAAACCATTAAAACGACTTTAAAATTGACTGATTCACCCATAAATTGGGTGAATCAGACTAGTTTTATCGATTTATTATTAAAATAGATTGTATTTTTATTTATCTTTTTCTTCAATTCCAAATAAATTCAACTTAGCAAACATAAAATTATGGTTAGGGCTGGCATGGGATGAATTGAGTGATATTCCAATCCAAAAATGAATCAACAAGATGAATAATCTGACCCGAATCGATTTGGTTTGTCAAATTCAAAATTTTTTTACCTTAAAATCATTTTTTTGAAAAACCAAATCCCTTAAAACCGAGGTTTTCCTCCCGATCAATCCAAGCTAAACCAACTCGATTTTCGACGATTAGATGAATAATTTGCTCACTCTTAATTATTGTGGAGCGCTTTAATCAACATTATTAAATAAAAGGAATATTACAAACATCATAATAAATCCATTCACATCCAATCAATTTTGAGTTGCAATCCTAGCTGTCAGTAACATGGTTTCATAGAAATGTCTAGAGAGTGGACATAGTATTCCATGTGAAGTGGGGTGCTCTGACCCCCTCGTGAGTGATGTAAATGATTAAAAACAACGGTGATGGAGGCATGACCAACCGTGGTCCAGATACTCCGCCGACCAGATAATGAAATAGGGGATTATTTGTTAATTTATTTATTAATTTATTCAAAGTTTGTGGATCGGAATGGAAAGAGAATTATATTAAGATTTGATTTGTATTTAATTGGATTAATTAGGGTTTACTACTGGAAATTAGCCGGCTGGATAAGGATTGTAGAGCCTTGAGGGAATCTTTTGCGTAACTTTCTGGTATGACATCGATTATGAAACGTTGAACAGTCATATCCACATCACAATTTTTTTTTTTTTTTTTTTTTTTTAAATAAATTAC
>NC_036238.1:21798291-21810611 GCF_002742605.1 Olea europaea var. sylvestris
CATCACAATTTTTTTTTTTTTTTTTTTTTGTATAAATACATTACGACGGTGTTTCGTAGGAATTAAAATTAGATTTTTTTAGAAAGAGGTTTTTGAAATGTGTGGTTGAAAAGTTGTGAGATCGATGAAAAAAGTGATTAATATTGATTATTTGACTTTGATTTAAATTAAAATCTGAACCAAACAAGTTGTATATTTTAATATCGTACTTATATTTTTGTCTTTTTTCTTCGTAACATTCTTATTTTTAACATTTTATTGACCAAAAAATCTTGTCATTAATCATGATTTTCGTCCAAAAATAATATTAATATATTTTAAAATGAGGATCAAATATTTAATCGTGTTTTTGCATCATTAATTTTTTTTAATTTAAAAATACAATAGACAAATAAGATCCTTTACTCTATCTTAAACAAAAAAATTGTAAATAAACTATAATGAAGAACAATTTATGTTAATTTGAGAATAAGAATGAAATAAAAAAAAATGGGACGTAAATGTAATAATATATAAAGATTTGAATCTTTTATGCAATTAAAATATAGTGTAGTTATTAAGAAATGCAATGTTAATATATTTAGTCTATAATGTTTGTTGTAAATTAATTATTAGTTGAAAATGACAATTAGACCCCTGTAATTTATTAACGTTTACAATTAAATACAAACAAGCGATAAGTGTTTTTAATCTTTTTATCCTCTTATATTATTCTTGTATTCTCTTAATTTCAAATCACGATATTCTAGTCAATTAAATAAAGTAAAAATGGGTGAAAATTTTTAAAAAGAAAAGCATAAATTCCAGCTAATTGAATTTCAAAGTGATCTTTTATTTCAGTCACAAAATAAAGGCAAACCGAGTATGCATATTTGATTTTATTTTATTATGTATATTAAGCAATATTGTATTGACAATAAGAAATTACGATTTTATACATTTCCATGTGAACGTTGTATTGACCATAAGAAATTACAATTTTAATCAATACCGTTCTTAAAGAAGCGAAAGTTTATTAATATCAATATATCAAAAAATTATTATTTAATTTATAACTCGAGAAAAAACATTACTTATAAATCAATACTCTTGAAGAATATTGCGTTTGTTCCGAAACTAACTTTATATGAATAAATATATTAATGCTCTAGAAGAAACATAACTTGATATCAGTATTCATCTTGTGTTCGACACACCAAAGATAAACGTATGGTGGACCCCAATGAATTATATGACATGTCATCGATATTTAACATAAATGAGCGCGCGCATGCGCACACACATATATTACATCTATACAACTTATTCGGCCTTTCGTACATTGTGAAATGTCACATTATGATTTTGAATATTTTGCATATTTACATTTTATGGCTCTAAACATGTGAGAGGTCACAAATTCTTTTTTCTGTAACACAAATATCCATTCTCATACTTACTACGGGTACCTACCTATAGTACGTCCAAATATCAATTTGAACTTATCATGACCCTCCGAAGGAGAAATGAAAGTGAAGGAAATTAACACAATAG
The DNA here is from genome assembly GCF_002742605.1 of Olea europaea var. sylvestris. Lineage (NCBI taxonomy): Eukaryota > Viridiplantae > Streptophyta > Magnoliopsida > Lamiales > Oleaceae > Olea > Olea europaea. Next base: position 21,799,825 of record NC_036238.1, read on the forward strand.
TACATTCTACGAATTTTATGGAAGACTTCGGAAGAAACAATATTGTTCACGTGGGAATGAAACTTATTATTGAAATATTTTGTTCTCTTATATTCTTTGGTACAGAAGTACGTAAAATGTTATGTTGAATTATCACGACTCTTTGAAGGATCGAACAGGTGGCCACCTACCCTTCTACTTTTATCTCGTTACAAGTAATACGTGCTCACTCAGATTGACTGATTTATACTAAAAATGAGAGAGATTTTTTTTTCAAAAACACAATAATTTCGGAAAAGATGGCAGTACATGGTGAACAAGCACATGACAATTACATAGGACGGATTAGTGGTTATGGAAAAGGCAGTCTACTTTAAGCAGCCAAATAACAACAATTCTGGTCGTATAGAAGGGTATTTACACCCTTCTTGATAGATCAGGCACATGAAGAGGTGGGGGTCACGACTTTTTGCATTTTTTATTCATGTGGGGTCGGCTCAGAACCCACACACATGTAAGTATCTATCATATCGGGTGTAAACCGTTTTCTGGCAGAGGAACTTTATTCACCAAATAATATGGCCCTAACTACAAATACTCAATTTCATTTCATACAAAGAAAGGAAGTGTGTGCGCAGAAGTGTACAGGCGATGGGGGGAACCTGTGATCCAGTTGAAGCATAACCCGCGATTTATCCCTCCAAGGTTCTAGAGGCAAGGGTCTGAGGGTCCAGAATTTAGTTTAGTGTAAATTGGGATAACTGGATATCAAAAAAAAAAAAAAAAAGAAAGGAAGTGTGTGCTACCTACTATGCGCTGTCATGTGTTAACCAAGCAAAGGCACATTAACTTGATGGGTGAACGATCAGAGAATCCTTCACCATAACACCGTGAATGCAATTTATATGAGAGAGATCTCTAAAACGTTTTCCTTGCTTCTCGTTTAGGAGCAGCCAAAAAGTAAGCTGTCATACTTAGCCTTGTTTGGTATTAGATTTTAATCTAAAATAACAAAAAGCAACAATTACTTTTAACCACACATTTTATGGAACTCACAACTTTTCTATCATATATTTCATCAGCTTTTATCAAAATCTACTAAAATCTAATTTTGATCCCCCTCAAACAAGGGCTTAGTGTTTGTTTGACATAGCTTATATAAAATTAAGAGGCATTTTCAAGAATGTCCAATTTTAAGGGTTTGAGTTGAAAAGTGTCCACCCATCTGAATTTAGTACCAACTTGTCTATCATGCCCTTAATGAAAAAATGGAGCAATTGAATGTCGTTCTCGACATTTGATTTTTTTTCAATTTGTCATGAATTTCGAGAAGTATCTTTCATGAGACACTACATTAAAATAATGTTTCTCGACATTTCATATGTAATGCTCAACATTTGAACACCGTTTCATTTGTCTAGAATGCTATTTCATTTGAATATGACATTTCTCTACATTTGAAATGTAGTTCTCGACATTTCTGAGTCAATGAAAAGCATAGTATTTATTGTAATTTGACATGTATGCTTTTGAAATAAATATAACAGATTATGTGTCAATTTTATTGGCCAATAATAATTTTGCAAAAATGTCTATTTTTTTGTCTTAGTGTGGAATTATAAATTGTTAATAAGGGTATTTTCGTCTAAATTTTTCCAAATTAGACATTTTTGCAATGGTGGACATTTTTACAAATGACTAAGTAAAAATGGACATTTTGTGAAATTTCCTCTTAATTTGTTTACATCATTAGACAGTCTATTTAATCATTATCAGAGTCAGAAAGAATTATAGGTATCAGCACAAGTTTTCTTATTTAAATCATGTCAACCTAGAAATGTTTACATAATGATATATCAAACCTTCAACGTCAACATTCAGGCATGATGAGTTGTTAAGTCTTACAATTTGTCATGATCAATTAAAAATTAAATTGACCTACAGACTGATCATCTGAGGCACCAAACCATTCATCGGCTCCAGCAGCTCCTGACCACCCGTCAAGCTGCACGGTGTTTCCTGGCCATCATGGAGTACTTCCACCGCCTCTGTGCCCTCAGCTTTCTTGTGTTGGACCGCCCCAGGCAAGAATGAGAAAATCCCTTGCCATCTGCACCTTTATTATATAGACCTTTTTACTGTTTTATAGATGTATATATAGAGATTATAGAACAACTAAATTAAGACTTTTATAAAAGTAGAAGTAATTAAACTTCATTTCCTTTGTTTTTCCTTATTATCAACGATGGATTATTGATAATGATTAATAGGATAATGAGTTAACAAATAACTTTTGACTGATAAATGGAAGATGAAGATGTTTAAGGCTTTGTTATATGGTCGAGTTACAAAAAATAATTTGTTTTCTGATAAGTAAATCCAAGATGTCAAAATATATGTGTTTAAATTATCGAGTAATGACAGGGACAAAAAAAAAAAAAAAAGTCATGCAGCCATGTTAGCAGCAATCAAGAGATACGTGCCATCTTTGGTAAGTCTCATCCATTCATAATTTTGCTCTTGCGATATTTCTTTAATCTTCACCAAGTTCTTACATAGTCATCTTGTCGACTAGATTCCTTCACCCTACTCTTCTGAACGGCTCGCATTAATGAAGCAATTAAAGAGAACGAAGAAGATGGCAATTCAACAGAGCAAGAGCATAGGCTAAATTCCCTTGAAAGTTAACTAATCCAGTAGTGAAGATATTATCTACTTAACACTGTTTTGAAACAGATGTATTGTCCATTAGAACATTGTATAGTATTAAGAAATAAAATAAGTTAAAATCGTGTCGACTGTATTGTCATGTCGTATTCATGCAAATATTGTGGATTACTTATGCAGAATCTGTACTGTAAATTTCACGAGTTTAATCCTGTATATGAACTTGGGCATCTTGGTCCTTTTTTCTTTTTTAAATAAACTATTCTCAAGGCCTCAATTAGTCAATATATGTTGTACAGTTTACTCAGATAAACATATCCTTAGAACATTTATATTTTTAATTTGGAAAGTGTAATTATGTCTGCATGACTAAATTAAAAGGATTAATTCATCATCCCTTTCCCTGTATAGTTAACAAATCGAACTGTCATGTGTTGAATGGAAAAGATACATGTTGAATTCCTAGTAAAGCCATGAAGGCCCAGCCCGGCCTGTTCATTATTTCAAACTTTCACACGTTTACTCGGGCCGAGGACACTTATTGTCAGGACCAGGAAGTATTAAAACTAGCCTGGTCCGAGTCATCATGCACACTTTGGATCCGATTATCGGGCCCTGCCCGGCCCTAGAGGTCGAAAACTCTGCCAAGAAGCTCGGCCCATAACTTTTTACACTTACGGGATGTCCACAGACCACAGTTAATGTCAAGAATGCTGTTTACTATTTTCAGGTGTCATCAGATAAAACCATCACACCTATCAGCCATCAGATAAGATGAACAAGAACCACAAATTCAATTCATCAAATTACAATGCAAAATCCAATATATACAGATTCAAACTATCTTAAAAGTGCACTATTCTCATCCAAATATCCCTAAAAATGGGAATACTTCAACTCAACTCACATAATTTAGCTTCTTTCTCAGTATCCCATAATTTCAGCAACACCCCTCACAGAACTTTAAAGGGTTTTAATATTCTCAGTCTTCCCCGAGGGAGAATTCCGGCCATCGGAACTACCCGCCAGAGTGAACCGGAGACTGCAGTATCGGAAGAAGAAACAACTGAGGCTGCAGTGAATTTTGCATTTGTTAGTGTGAGTTCAGTTTACTATTAACCATCAAGTTTGATATGCTGAATTGGACAGAATAGTAAATCCAATAAATCAAACATCCATTTAATGTTTGACAAGCTGGACAGAAGAGTCGAGAAACATTTAGCATATTTCTCTCATTTAATCATGTCTAGTTCAATTCAATGTCTCAAACATCATATTAATATACACAAAAATTGTAATTGTAGTGTGACCTTGTCAAGTTTGTGTGTATTTTCCTAGTCTGTTTTGCTTCCTGATGGAACACCGGATGTGCATTATCGAACAGCCTGTGGTGGACAGAAACTTAGGGACATAATGTTGGACAACAACGTCGAATTGTATGGACCATACGTAAGCTCCTGTTCTATTTCAGTGCATCTAGCAAGGACTGGCGAAGACAATTTTTGTAGCCGATCCAACATCCAAATTTATTGAGTTCTATTTTAACGTTTCAGGCTAGACCTCTGCTAAATTGTGGGGGAGGAGGAACCTGTGGAACGTGCCTTGTTGAGGTTGTCGAAGGAAGGGAACTATTGACTCCTCGTACAGACAAAGAGAAGGAAAAATTAAAACGGGTATGGAGTTTTCTTTTTTAATACTGTCCAATCCTATACGGCATACTGCTAAATGGCTAATGAGTTAGTTTCATTTTGCAATTTCAGAATCCGAAGAATTGGAGACTGGCTTGTCAAACCACTGTTGGCAATGCAGATTCCAGAGGCCTGGTTTGTATTCCTTTTTTCACTGTCCTTTTCTATAATTTTTCCATATTTTTCATTCTTTACATTTTAAAAGTAGACCGAAAAATAAATAAATAAATAAATAAAATAAAATGAGGAAGAGTAGGCCGGGGCAACCCGACCTGCCCCGTTGTAAAACAGGTGTGGTCTGTCTGTGACCCGGGCTGCTTCAGACGTAAAGTCGAAAGATGTATAGACCTCTATGATAGTACCTGCAAGACTTGATTTACACCACTACTTTTAGTGACATTCTTTAGGATTGAACAATCAACCACAACTCTTTTGGTACAATTTTCTCATCTAGTTTAGGGTCATATGAATTTTTCCTCGATGAATTTTCATTCAAATAATTCGTTAATTTCAATTGGAAACTTTAGGTGCATATTTGGTGCACAGGACTAAGATGACTGAAAAATACCTTCCTTTGTAATAATACTTCAGGCCAACATATATAGCATGACATAAATGCTTTAACCGACATTTGTCCTCATCCATCTAAAGTTCAGAATGTTTTATCTTTTCCCTCTTAATGATGCAGGTTGTAATCCAACAACTTCCTGAATGGAAAGGGCATGATTGGGTTTATGGAAAAGAACCACCACCAGAAGATGAAACTGCCACTATTTGACATTTTAAATTACACAATCAAAAATTCTGCTTTGGATCCTGATGAGTTATTCAAATTAAATCAGATACTGCTGGTCCCCTCTTCTTGTAGAGAATACAGCAAAATCAAGATTGCAATAGATTGATCATGTTACTTCTTTCGTTGACAAAATTTGATGTAATAATTTAACTGCTTGTTTTGTATGAAGAATTAGAGGAGACTCGAGAGTATAATGAATAGGATTTTAATATATTTTTCTAATATTGTTTAGTGTTATCTAATTTTGACAAAAGTCAAAAGATATCAAAAAGGTGCCAGGAGCATCTATAGAGAATTGGGACCAAACCTTCGATTAAATGATCTTTAAGAAAGCAACATTACACCAGAAAATGGATTTACAGCAAAGAAACCATGATGAAATAAAGGAAGAAAAGCAAAAATTTCCTCTTCTTCCTTTCATTACCAAAAGAAAAGGTGAAAAAGTTTCAATTTGAACACGTTGAAATTACAAACGAAATAGTTTAAAAGTCGGTAGGTAGGGGAGCATGCTCGTGGGACATGAACACATAGGCGTAGACGAGACCGGCGAGGCCACCACCAATGAGGGGTCCAACCCAGTAAATCCAGATGCCGGAGAAGTTGCCGCTGGCCACAGCCGGTCCGAAGGAGCGGGCAGGGTTCATCGACCCACCTGAAAATGGACCGGCAGCCAAAATATTGGCACCAACAATGAAACCAATGGCTATGGGTGCAATTGTGCCCAATGAGCCCTTCTTTGGATCAGCTGCTGTCGCATACACAGTATAGACTAAAGCAAATGTGATAACAATTTCCATAACAACTCCTTCAAAGGCTCCAACACCAGCACCAACTCCATGAATTGGAATAGCCTGCATGAAATTATATATTTTGTTAGGAATCGAACTAATCGGGGTAGTTTAGCCAGAGAAATCAAGAATCGGACTATAAAAACTCTGTAAATAAAAACCGACTCGAATTTTAAAATATTATTTTGGGTGGACATACCAATCCTCCGGTTACGAATACGAGTAAATAGCATGCCACAATGGAGCCCAAAAGTTGAGCAATCCAGTAAAAGAGGCCAGTAAGTAGCGTAATTTGGCCGCCAACAGCCAAACCAAAGGTGACTGCAGGGTTTACATGGCCACCGGAGATGTTGGCTCCGATCGAGACGGCTACAAACAGAGCGAAACCATGGCAGATGGCCACAGCCACCAGCCCCGCCGGATCAAGAGCTGCGTCCGCCGTCAACTTGTCTGTCAAAGATCAAAATGTTACCAAGTGCTTGTTAACTTAAAAAAAATAAGAAAACGGTTTTAGAACTAACTGTAGGCAATGGCGGAGCCGACTCCGGCGAAAACAAAGAGCAAGGTGGAGATGAATTCAGCTACATAGGCCTTCAACGAACCAATGCTAAATGAATCATCTAATCTTCCGACAGCAATTGCAGGCATTTTGATGATTAGAAAGAAGTCTCAAGAAAATTTTCTTGACGACAAGAAGACTATGTTTTTCTGATGCACACACAAACTTCCTTCACCACACATATATAAAGAGAGGGAATACACAAGATATAATAATATTGGACTTTATTTAAATCCATTCATGGGTTTCTTTCCATGGCATATGCTTTTTTGCCTTGTTACAAGACAAAAAGGAATAATGGCCCGTTTGGCATGCTTTTAAAAGTTATGAAAATAATTTTAAGATTGTATTTGAACATGTTCAATAATTTTTTGGAAATATTTTGTCTGACTAATTAATTTTTTTTTTAAAAGAAAGTTAATCTAAAGTAATTTCACCGTAAAATTCTTTTATAGAAAGAAAAAGTAAAAGTAAACCCTAATTAAAACTCTATCCTATGTGGAAATTCTATCCCAAATTATGATCCGAAATTCCTTTTGTATATTGTTGCAATATATAATTATTTTATTTCACTTTGCAATACCAATATTAATCAATGTTATTATGCCCGTTTGGTATATACTATTATTATTATTATTATTATTATTATTATTATTATTATTATTATTTTCAAACTAATTTTTAACTATATATTTTATGATCTCTACATTTTTTTTAATCATACATTTAATTAATTTTTATCAAAATTTAGCAAATTTTTAGCTAAACCAAACAGATTTTATAATTGGAGTGGACGAATCGATTTGACCAAAAATAAAAGAAAAAAAAATGGTACTAATCCAACTTGAGTATAATTGAAAGTTGGAACGTAAAACCATTAAAACGACTTTAAAATTGACTGATTCACCCATAAATTGGGTGAATCAGACTAGTTTTATCGATTTATTATTAAAATAGATTGTATTTTTATTTATCTTTTTCTTCAATTCCAAATAAATTCAACTTAGCAAACATAAAATTATGGTTAGGGCTGGCATGGGATGAATTGAGTGATATTCTAATCCAAAAATGAATCAACAAGATAAATAATCTGACCTGAATCGATTTGGTTTGTCAAATTCAAAATTTTTTTACCTTAAAATCATTTTTTGAAAAACCAAATCCCTCTAAATCGGTCGATTTGGTTTGTCAAATTCAAATTTTTTTTACCTTAAAATCATTTTTTGAAAAACCAAATCCCTCTAAATCGGGGTTTTCCTCCCGATCAATCCAAACTAAACCGACTCGATTTTCGACGATTAGACGGATAATTTGCTCACTCTTAATTATTGTGGAGCGCTTTAATTAACATTATTAAATAAAAGGAATATTACAAACATCATAATAAATCCATTCACATCCAATCAATTTTGAGTTGCAATCCTAGCTGTCAGTAACATGGTTTCATAGAAATGTCTAGAGAGTGGACATAGTATTCCATGTGAAGTGGGGTGCTCTGACCCCCTCGTGAGTGATGTAAATGATTAAAAACAACGGTGATGGAGGCATGACCAACCGTGGTCCAGATACTCCGCCGACCAGATAATGAAATAGGGGATTATTTGTTAATTAATTTATTAATTTATTCAAAGTTTGTGGATCGGAATGGAAAGAGAATTATATTAAGATTTGATTTGTATTTAATTGGATTAATTAGGGTTTACTAATGGAAATTAGCCGGCTGGATAAGGATTGTAGAGCCTTGAGGGAATCTTTTGCGTAACTTTCTGGTATGACATTGATTATAAAACGTTGGTCATATCCACATCACTTTTTTTTTTTTTGTATAAAGACATTACGAGGGTGTTTGGTAGAAATTAAAATTAGATTTTTTTAGTAAATTATGAAAAAAGTTTTTGAAATGTGTGATTGAAAAGTTGTGGGATCGATGAAAGATGTAGTTAATATTGATTGTTTGCCTTTGATTTAAATTAAAATCCGAACCAAACAAGCTGTACATTTTAATATCGTACTTATATTTTTGTCTTTTTTCTTCATCACATTCTTATTTCTAACATTTTATTGACTAGAAAATCTTGTCATTAATTATGATTTCTGTCTAAAAATAATATTAATATATTTTAAAATGAGGATCAAATATTTAATCGTGTTTTTGCATCATTAATTTTTTTTAATTTAAAAATACAATAGACAAATAAGATCCTTTACTCTATCTTAAACAAAAAAATTGAAAATAAACTATAATGAAGAAAATTTATGTTAATTTGAGAATAAGAATGAAATGAAAAAAAAAAAAAATGGGACGTAAATGTAATAATGTATAAAGGTTTGAATCTTTTCTGTAATTAAAATATAGGCTAGTTATTAAGAAATGCAATGTTAATATATTTAGTCTATAATGTTTGTTGTAAATTAATTATTAGTTGAAAATGACAATTAGACCCCTGTAATTTATTAAAGTTTACAATTAAATACAAACAAGTGACAAGAGTTTTGAATATTTTTATCCTCTTATATTATTCTTGTATTCTCTTAATTTCATATCACGATATTCTAGTCAATTAAATAAAGTAAAAATGGGTGAAAATTTTTAAAAAGAAAAGCATAAATTCCAGCTAATTGAATTTCAAAGTGATCTTTTATTTCAGTCACAAAATAAAGGCAAACCGAGTATGCATATTTGATTTGATTATGTACATTGCTTGAATGTTACTTATTGAAAAGTAACACTCAAGCAATATTGTATTGACCATATGAAATTACGATTTTATACATTTCCATGTGAACGTTGTATTGACCATAAGAAATTACAATTTTAATCAATACCGTTCTTAAAGAAGCGAAAGTTTATTAATATCAATATATCAAAAAAATATTATTTAATTTATTGCTTGAGAAAAAAACTTAACTTATAAATCAATACTCTAGAAGAATATTGCGTTTGTTCCGAAACTAACTTTATACGGATAAATATATTAATACTCTAGAAGAAACATAACTTGATATCAGTACTCATCTTGTGTTCGACACCAAAGATAAACTTATGGTGGACCCCAATGAATTATATGACATGTCATCGATATTTAACATAAATGAGCGCGCGCATGCGCACACACATATATTACATCTATACAACTTATTCGGCCTTTCGTACATTGTGAAATGTCACATTATGATTTTGAATATTTTGCATATTTACATTTTATGGCTCTAAACATGTGAGAGGTCACAAATTCTTTTTTCTGTAACACAAATATCCATTCTCATACTTACTACGGGTACCTACCTATAGTACGTCCAAATATCAATTTGAACTTATCATGACCCTCCGAAGGAGAAATGAAAGTGAAGGAAATTAACACAATAGTACATTCTACGAATTTTATGGAAGACTTCGGAAGAAACAATATTGTTCACTTGGGAATGAAACTTATTATTGAAATATTTTGTTCTCTTATATTCTTTGGTACAGAAGTACGTAAAATGTTATGTTGAATTATCACGACTCTTTGAAGGATCGAACAGGTGGCCACCTACCCTTCTACTTTTATCTCGTTACAAGTAAAACGTGCTCACTCAGATTGACTGATTTATACTAAAAATGAGAGAGATTATTTTTCAAAAACACAATAATTTCGGAAAAGATGGCAGTACATGGTGAACAAGCACATGACAATTACATAGGACGGATTCGTGGTTATGGAAAAGGCAGTCTACTTTAAGCAGCCAAATAACAACAATTCTGGTCGTATAGAAGGGTATTTACACCCTTCTTGATAGATCAGGTACATGAAGAGGTGGGGGTCACGACTTTTTGCATTTTTTATTCATGTGGGGTCAGCTCAGAACCCACACACATGTAAGTATCTATCATATCGGGTGTAAACCGTTTTCTGGCAGAGGAACTTTATTCACCAAATAATATGGCCCTAACTACAAATACTCAATTTCATTTCATACAAAGAAAGGAAGTGTGTGCGCAGAAGTGTACAGGCGATGGGGGGAACCTGTGATCCAGTTGAAGCATAACCCGCGATTTATCCCTCCAAGGTTCTAGAGGCAAGGGTCTGAGGGTCCAGAATTTAGTTTAGTGTAAATTGGGATAACTGGATATCAAAAAAAAAAAAAAAAAGAAAGGAAGTGTGTGCTACCTACTATGCGCTGTCATGTGTTAACCAAGCAAAGGCACATTAACTTGATGGGTGAACGGTCAGAGAATCCTTCACTATAACACCGTGAATGCAATTTATATGAGAGAGATCTCTAAAACGTTTTCCTTGCTTCTCGTTTAGGAGCAGCCAAAAAGTAAG
>NC_036238.1:21821342-21829055 GCF_002742605.1 Olea europaea var. sylvestris
AGAAAATCCTTTAGCTAATTATAACTTAGTTAGGGATAGAGAGAGGAGACAGACGAGAGAACCTAGAAGGTTTGGTTTTGAATTTGAATTAGCTTTTGTCCAGGCTATTTATAAAGAACTAGCTGATAAAGAGGCAAAGACTTTTGAAAAAGCAATAGGCAGTGATCAATCTAATGAATGGTTTAAGGCAATGAAAGAAGAGATGAGTTCTCTAGAAAAGAATCATACTTGGGAACTAGTACCTAGGCTAAGAATAAATCAATTGTTGATTGCAAATGGGTTTTTAAGGTTAAGGAAGGAACTAGCAGCTTGGAACCCCTAAGGTTTAAAGCTAGGTTAGTGGCTAAAGACTACATACAGAAGGAGTGCGTTGATTGTAATGAAATTTTCTCACCAGTTGTTAAGTTCACCACTATTAGGGTCATGCTCGCATTAGTTGCACAATTTGACTAGGAACTTGAACAACTTGACGTAAAAACTGCTTTCTTACATGCTGAGCTTGATGAACAAATTTTCATGAATCAACCTAAAGGTTTTAAGAATAAGTCAAAACTTGATTATGTGTGTTTTCTGAGAAAATCCGTGTATGGATTAAAACAATCTCCTAGACAGTGGTACAAGAGGTTTAATTCCTTTGTACTCACTATAGGGTTTCAAAGAAGTAAATTTGATCATTGCATGTGTTTTCAACACAATGAGACTCATGATAATTATCTGTTTTTGTTGCTCTATGTGGACGACATGCTTTTGATTGGATTATCCTCTAAGTGGATAAATAACATAAAAGCAAAACTAAGTGGTGAATTTGACATGAAAGACCTAGGTAAGGCTAAGAGAATCTTAGGTATTGAAATCGAAAGAGATGGGTCAAATTCTGTTTTATTTTTACATCAGTCTCCATACATATCCAAAGTATTGAAGAAGTTCAATATGAGTGAATACAAACCTGTCACGTTGCCCCTTGCTAATCATTTTGTTTTATCGAAAGAACAATCTCCTTGCAATGAGCGTGAAGTTGAATACATGAGTAGAGTGCCTTACTCAAATGTGATTGGTTCCATAATGTATTTGATGGTTTGCACTAGACCTGATTTAGGTTTTGCTGTTAGTACTCTCAGTAGATATATGGCTAATCCGGGACCTGAACATTGGGAAGCGCTAAAGTGACCGTTAAAGTACTTGAAGGGTACTAGTAACGTAGGCTTAAAATTTAGTGCTAATAAAGAAGACATAAAATTAAAGGGTTTTGTAGATGCTGATTATGTGGGAGATAGGGATGGTAGAAAATCTACTTCATCTTACGTGTTTACCTTATCTAATTCATGTGTAAGTTGGAAATCACAGTTACAACATATTGTTGCACTATCCACTATAGAATCAAAATATATTGCTACCACTGAAACTATTAAAGAAGCTCTATGGCTTAGAGATCTACTTCATGGACCGTGTGTCCTGAATGATTATGTGGTAGTGTATTCTGATAGTCAGTCATCTATACATTTATACAAAAACCCTATTTTTCACGAGCGCACTAAACACGTTGATGTTAGACTCCACTTCGTTAGAGATATAGTATCTCAAGAGGTGGTAAGACTTGAGAAAGTCCATACCCACTACAACCCATCTGATATGGGGACGAAAGTACTGCCACTGGCAAAGTTTAGGAGTTATAAGGAACTTCTAAACATTGGTACAGGTAAATGGTTTTCAATTTTATTGTTTTTCTATTTGAGGTTTCACTAATGGGAGACAATTTTCTTTGCAGGTCCTTTGACACCAAGGTGGAGGTTGTTAGGCAATTTTGTTGTCAAACGACCTCCACGGGCGATGATGTAACCTCGGTTGTTTATTATCAATCGGCCTCGGTCAAATGATTGATTAGTACATCGACACAATTATCAAAACAACACAATCCACTTTATTATGGACCGTTCGAAGCAACCTATTTTTTATAGTGTTGCTCACGGTTCTTGCTCCATTCCTTGGAATGCTATATTATTATTGTTGAAGCTCACTTAATTGAGTCGAGCCTCGTTTTTTGGTCCACCACTTAACCTTAACCTAAATTACCTATTTTAGACATTTTACTTGGCATATAATCCCTCTCTTTGTCTCGGCCTCCATAGTTTGCGATTTTCCCTTTCTCTTTGTGAGTCTCCCTCTCGGCCTCTCCCTCTCTCTCACTGTGACCTTTGTGGTTAACCTTTTGTAGGCACATTATTGGGTTTCTCCTTCTCCAATTGGTAGCAACCGGAGTGGGGGCGGCAAGTGGTGGTGTTGGAGTTGTCTCAACGATATTAGTGTCGATGTTGTGGTAAACTGAGCCCGATTTTGCACGTGGTGGCGGTGGAAATCAACCCTACATGTTATAGTTAGGAATAAATCTGGTTTTCCATAAAGTTGGACAGGAGTCATAGCATTTAAGTACCTCATTAGCATATCTCTAGGTCTACATGTAAAGGATTGTGGTAAAACAACTTTTTTTTTTCCAATTTTGTACCCTCTAGTTTCTCCTTTATGTACACCATCTACAATACTTTGATAAAGTTTAGCACGAATTTGTTTCTGATTATTACGAAAATAATCTAACCTGGATGTCTCTATCTTAACGTACATATCTACAACATATTGTTGAAAAAGTCTGCCCATATGAAGCAATATAGACTTACCAGAAGGTCTAATCTGTAACTTGTACTAATAGTACTCACGACATGATACTTGTGATCGTTTCTTCGTTTCCTTAACCACTGCACGAGGAAAAATGAAGCAAATTTTATATTTACTTCAAACATCACGTCTATGGAGATATAAGAAAGACAGAAGAAAGTACATGAACAAACCTTTAGCCTCTTTTTCAATAATTTGAGCTGCAAAATTTATTATATTAGGATTAGCAACATGGTCGAACAACTGCACAAGCTGAGAAGATGTGTTTTCATATCTGTGAATACCTTCATGCCAACCACATTCACCAAACGGGAAAAAGAAGGGGTATTGTAAAGGATCATAACAATCATAATAATAATGAACCCTATGCGAATCGCCAGAATGTCCATATATAGTAATATTACGAATACGAATATTTACGTTTTCATCATCACCAACCCATACGGTAGTTACTTGAGATGTCGACGGAGTATTAAAGACTCTCTGATTGTGTCTTGGGTGACATCTTATTTGTATTTTATGCTCATGCAAATCAGTTATATTACTTAGAAACCTAAAGAATTTACTATACGGATTTACCTTCAAGATTTCAATTAGAAGAAGCAAAGTGGATTCTACCAGACTTTCTGAAGTTTTCATTCGATTTTGAAGTTCATTATCTGTATTGCAAAAATATAATTGCATATAAGAAGGCGTATTATTATTCGGCATAAGTTGATTTACATAATGATACACTTGTCCCTGAACTCTAAATGTATAAATACATTTGTATGCTTTAAACAGTTCTTTATCGTACTTTATATCAAATGAAGTGAAAGCAAAGTGGTTGTTATATCCACGCGCAAGTTTTTTAAATTTCATACATGCATGTTCTTTAGACGTAAATAGATCCGGTGAATCAGACATAAAAAATTTCACTTTTCCATCAGAGCAACAAAAACATTTAGTTTCTCTATACAATTTGCGTGCACCACAATGCTTACAATAAGTGCACGTCAGTAATACAGGTGCAGTAGTTGGTATACTAAATAGATTAGAACTTTCATATAATTCAGAATCAACAACATTAATCGTCTCTTCATTCGAAGTAGAAGCCTCAGAATAAGAATATATTATACATTCATGCCCATAATCAACACCAGAACTATTATTTTTAAATAACATTGAATCATTTATGCTCTTACGACGATCAATACTTATGGTTTGAATTCGATTCCTCCTATTCGCCTGCCTTTGATTTTGTTGTTGGCGAATGAAAGCATTATATGATTTATTTGTTCTTTGGGATAAAGTTTCAAGATCAAAACAAACAGACTCGTCATTTGTAGATTTTTGCAGAGAATCCATCAGAAGAATAAATTTACCACTGATTTTGAATAATATGAAAAATTATTAATTCAATTAGTAACTAACAAATAATAATTACATTTAGCACACTGTAAAATAAGTGAGGTAAATAAGAAAAAATTCTGCGACAAAGCAAACATCCAACAACATAAACTTCATAGCCATATCCAACAAAAAATAGACAATTCCAATTAGATTTTCACTTATATATAGAGATAAGAATATACCTCACATCTAGGTAGAGTAAGATGAGTCAAGCTACATTTTCGTCTATACACAGAAATAAAACCTACATACCTTAAATAAATACAAAAGAAACCCAAAAACGAAAACACAAACAAAGTAAATTAAAAAAAAAATTGCAAGAACTTACCCAAAGTTAACCGTCGCAATTTCTTCCCTATGGTTAAGATAAGGACTGCACGACCTTTTTTTCCCACGAAAAGAAACAAAAATTTAGAGAGTTTTTTTTTGCAGATGAAAGCTAAATTTTGGAATTGAAGGAGAGAGAATGAGTGAATTCAAAGAGTGATAAACAGTAGATTATTTATATTTTCTTAATAATATCATATAATAAAACATACCAAACCACTTTGACAAAACCCATTTCAAACTAGTTGAATATGAAAACGCATGTAATAAAAACGAACAATCTAGCTTTGCATAAAAAAGAGCACTTCTAGTTATTTTTTAAATTTAAAAAGTAATAACTCTCTTATAATTGTAAGAAGCTACTCTATATATAAATAAAAAAAATAAAAAAAGTATTAACTTAAAATTTTTTAAGTACAAATATTTACATATATTTAGTTTTTTAAATTTTAAATATTAATAAAAAGAATACACCATCTAGAACGTAACAAGTTACTTATAAGTAAAAAAATCACTTCAAGTTATCTAAAATAATAAATAATTGTAAAAAGTACTTATATATAAAAATAAATAAATAAATAACTTCAACATTTTTAAGTAAATATTTAGATATATTTAATATTTTTAAAATTAAATATAAAAATTATTAATATGAATTTTTTTTTTCAAAACGCCTCCGTGCAAGGAGTGATTTTCACTCCGTGCATAGAGATTTTTTTTAATTTTATTCATAATAATATTTAATTGTAAAAATATCAAATATATCTAAATTTACTTAAAAGTGTTGAAGCTAATATTTTTTTTTTAAATAGCTTTTACAATTATAGGTTTTTTTTATTAATTTAAAATACTTGAAAATGAGTTTTTTACTTATAAGTAACTTTTTAAATTCTCTATCGTCTAATCTTTTTATCAATATTTAAGGAAGGATAAGCAATTTTTAAGATAAGAAGAGATAAGTATAAATAAAAAAATAAAAAAGTATTAAATTAAAATTTTTTAAGTACAAAATATGTACATATATTTAGTTTTTTAATTTTTAAATATTAATAAAAAGAATACACCGTCTAGAATGTAACAAATTACTTATAAGTAAAAAAATCACTTCAAGTTATCTAAAATAATAAATAATTATAAAAGGTACTTATATAGATAAAAAAAAATTAACTTCAACATTTTTAAAACACCTCAATGTTTTTTTTAAAAGATATACATTTTTTTTTTCAAAACACCTCAGTGCACTTACATTTGTGCAAGGAGTGAAAATCACTTCGTGCTCCCATGCATGGGAATGATTTACTCCCATGCATGAGAGTGATTTTCGCTCCATGCACAATTTTATTCATAATAATATTTAATTGTAAAAATATTAAATATATCTAAATTTACTTAAAAGTGTTGTAGTTGATATATTTTTTTCTATGAATAGCTTTTATAATTATAGGTTTTTTTATTATTTTCAAATAATTGGAAATGATTTTACAATTATAGGTTTGTTTAAATAATTTTCGTTTATTATAATTTAATAGCTACATAATAAATTATTTCTATTTTTCTCTCCAACTTCTTTTATTATACAACATAATAGTACTGCCTGTAATCTACTGAAAGCGAGTTAGTGTATGAAAATGGATAAATCATTAAAACGGCATGTCAAAATCTTGCGATGACGTGTGAAAATAACACTGCAATGTGATTGAATAGATTAATTTACTGTTATCAAATCAGTGTCAAACCAATTTCGTATGAAAACCTATATAACAAAAATGAACAGTAAACCTCACACTTTCTCTTTTAAGATTAGGAGGGATAATATTTTATTACATTTTAATGGTGTAAATACCATGCTACATGACCCGTGTGTATGACCCCGCACACACAAATGGAGACATGGAAGGTCAGGATTATTTTATTCGCACAGGACCCACGCATCCCATGTGGGAGCACGATCATCAAGAATGTCATTCATGCAAGTCAAGTGGCATTATTCTCCCTTTTAAATCCATCCCCAAATCTCAGTGGTCAACTTTGGATAGACGATGAAAACTACCGAACTAAACTACCATAAGGAAATAAGAAATTTCGGGTGAAGTTTCTATCAATCCACCAAATCCCTTGTGCTCATTTTTCACGACTGAATTTATAGTTAATTCTATACTGTAAGGCCTTTTGTATTAGATATTTTTAATCTATTTTCCCCTCAAATTAAAAAATGATTGCAAAAAAAACCAATAAATAATTGTTGAGAAAGTTAAAATAAAGAGAAAAGTAAAACATTTGTTGAGGTGTATAAAAATTTTATTTTTAAATATAAATAATCACTTGGAATGCATTGAACAAGTGAGATTTTCAAGGAGTTCATCATCATTTGCAATGTAGATAAAACAGATAAATTCACTAAACAAATGCAGTTTTTTGCATTGGTAAATAGTACACACAAATGTCAATGTGTTACTTGTGATTGAATCTATTTATGTGCATTGCCAGAGTAAGAGTAATGCTATTTGTACATCATGATTATAAATTGATGTACATAATGATGATATGAAAGAGAGAGAGAGAAAAAACAGAGAAGTAAAAAAGAAGAAAAGAAAGTTAAGTTAAAAGTCGGTTAATATAAGCCACATCATCATTCTGTACGTTAAACCATGATGTACAAATAACATTATTCGCATCGCAAATAGTCAAAGCAGTACAGACAATCAATTCCAGTAATATAATATTTGAACAATATAACGGATACAAAACTTTCCAACCTCTTTATCTATACAACATCACAAATTACATCAAAAAATTTCCAAAAATAGCATGTTCATGATAAGAGTATCAGTAAACTTCTTGTGTCAAAGGCCATGTGATTAAGTAAACCCAACTGGATACGCAGGATTTACTACCATACCATGATATTGCTATAAACTGATATAGCCCATAGCCCGAAAAGAATTATTAGGAAGCACCGATTGAAGAACTTAACACCTGAATCTGCATAAATATGAATAAATATACATTAATTGACACACCAGTTTTGCTGTTTTACTAAGGTAGGGGTTTATTAGGTGGGTCCCGCGACACACCAGTTTTGCTGTTTTACCAGGTTAGGGGTTTAGTAGGTGGGTCGGACCCACATGTATAAAAAGTTTAACCTCCCCTGTTGTGAGTATTCGGTACCCTGTACCCCAAGCCTCACTCTTGACACACTAAGCACATTTTCTGGTACGCAGTACCCGATCATATTGGTTGTACTAGGAACAAAATATCATCCTAAAAATTGTCCATTCTGTTTAAGATACCAAACCAAATAAGCTGTAAAGGGAAAGAACGCTAGTT
>NC_036238.1:21833056-21865790 GCF_002742605.1 Olea europaea var. sylvestris
TGCTGCGATTTCACTCAAATCCTTAGGAAATCCAGCACCGAAACAATACTAACAGATAACAAGTATCCCATTTTTGCCTCCCTTCAGCCCCCCACAAGAGTCCATAACAGAAAACAAAGGACAGTTAGCTTAACATATCAGCTGCCTAATCTATATAGAGAAACTTTAAGTAGATGACATACATTAACCTACAGACAAATGAAAACTATATGCAGAAAATGAGTGAGAATTACCTGTAGTTTGGTAAGCAGTCCTTTCTTCTCTTCCTCAAGCTCTCTAATCTAGCTTTCAGAAGAAAGTAAAGACAAAATTGATAAGAGGGAAGACACGTGTTAAAAATTAAAAAAGTTTCCACGGCAACATTGTGTCTTTCAAAGATGAACTAGTTATCAGAAAAAGCATACCTGTGCCCTTAATTTTCTCATATGAGATTCCTGAGCAGCTTGCTTTTTTGAAAGCTCTTCACCTGGAAAGTAATGATAAAATTGCAAATTTGAATCCCAGTTATAGCCCAAAAAAGATTGTACATAAACACAAGTGTAAGAGCACCCATACGAACAACTAGGTGTGTATACAGTTACAAAAAGATCTCATGTAAATGTTTTAACTCATATACAAGTATTCCTTGAGTGACACAACATTAGAAACCATGTATATAACAACCATAGGTGAAAACGAATTAGAAAGGGATTACTACATTTAAAAATGCCAAATGTTATAACATTTACTCACTTGGTGGTTTCAAACAGGATGCTAATGATAAAGTAAAAAGTGTTAAGGAAATTTCAAAAATTTCATTGGTAACTAACTTTCTATCTAGAAGTTCTTTTTTAGGTCAAAAATCAGAGAGTGGATTCAAAATTTTGGCATGTTGCAAATCTTTAGTTGTCACATTGGAGAATTGTTCATATTTTGATTTTAGCCACCAACAATAAATAATTTGTTGTTATACAAGCTTTTTCCATCTGTAATTGAAATTGATATATTGTTTAGGATATAAGAAATCAAAGAAAAAAAAATTAGGCATGTAACTAATCCACCAAACCAAGTAATCCTAGATTGGAAGGATCTATTCAGATTTCATTTTAATTAAGCAAAACCTTTCTCAATCTACTCCACACAGGCAATGAATGAACCTATAGTAAAGTGAGAAATCCATCACTAATCCTCCCTCAAGATGCTAACGTGCTATTCATTTTTATCATGGAATCTACAACGGTCATACATTGCCTGTCAATATAAAGCAACTTATACTTCTTGTAAACAAGGAAATCCTTTATGCCAGAGAAAAACTAACCAATGATAAGTATTAAATTGAATTCAATCTTCTACTAATTACTTAGAAGTTCACACCTTCAGCCATAACCTGAGTGATTATTTCATCTTTTTCCTTCAAAAGAGCTGCAGCATCAATTTTCTTACTCTGCTCTCTGCGCAGTGCATCCCTTTCCTTAGCGAGAGCATAAACCTGATAAAATGCACATCAGTTGCTCAAATTGATTTCAACTAGATGAATAAATAACCAAAGATAAAATTGGCATGGTACTTCAGGAAACTTAGAAGCATGCATATGAAATATGGAAAGTTAAATAATCCATATGTCAACTAACATAACATGCTAATAGATAAACTAAAGATTCATCATAGTAGATTTCACAATAACCTTTTTATGAAAAACAAATAGATGGAAAGATAAACATAACTGGGTGACTCGGTTAAATATGCAGTCACGTAAAGTAGGAAGTAGAGTTTGTGCAAAGTGACTATATATCATCCAATTATTCGAAGATGCTGAAATCAACTAGTCCAATATGTGTCAGAAACTGCAGTTTCTATATGACTAATTGATAATGAAGTCTTTAGTTGCCAGTATAGCTAAAATGAGAACTCGAGATAATTAGCACTACCAAAAAACTTAACGTGCATACAATGTATACGAATGCTCATCACTATGTTGGTTCTCGAGAATAATTAACTGGTGAAGTACGAGAATTGATATCCCACTGAGGAAGATTTCAAGATTTAGCAATTCGATTGGAAAATCAAGTAACTTGCAAATGAGATGTTAAAAAATGAAAATTGCCACTTCAATCAAGCAATCTGAAGCCAAAAAAAAAAAAAAAAGAAGCACCTCAAATTATCTAATATTGTAAGTAACATAACATTCAAATTTTTGCTACATCAAAAATTTCAAGATGTCTGCCTTGGCACTATAAAATTATTTATAATCTTCAATTTTCCTTGCATTATCATAGTGAAACTTGACGGAAGAAATAGAGACCATAGACAATGAATATTCTATACCTTTCTTTCAAGCGTTGCCACCCTTTGATGATAATCCTCCCGGAGAGATTCAATTTCTGCTTCATTTGATTTTATCTGAAAAATTTTATTTTCCTCAAGTCAAAAGAGATTAAATATCCTTATATCTGAATATTTGTATCTGTAAGTAAATAATAATCGAGGTAAACAATTAACATTGCAAAAAAGATATATGAGCAGAAAATTTCTCATGGAAGGGAGAAAGAATCAATAAGATAAGTTCCCAAATTGAGTTGCACTGCCAGTACAGTGAGTACACCACGTCATTCATTTTCTTATTCTCTTCTTACATGAATATCGCCAAATGCATTTATTTACTTCATGCAAAGATACTTCAAATTTCTCCATAATCCAACCTGCTTTCTTGTTTAAATACAGTTGAGGACCTTAGTTCAGAGACAGTCCAAGTTTTTCCCCCTTTCCACTTGCTTGTTTATATTTATATCATTAAGCATTCATACGTAACTTTTTGTCAAAATTAATGAACTAGAGTAACATATTAATACTGAATTGAAGAATGACCATAACTATTTCCCGTCTCTTGCCACAAAGCCATCAGGTATAGATTAAATAAATGTCCACTTTGTGTTTTCTAAATGATTGAATCCGATAACATATTTTAATAAATCTGTACAGTTTGACACTGAACCTCATTCTCCAACAAGTTTTATTATTCAGTACTTGGCCTTGCACAATAGTATCAGATGTTCTCCAGCCCAATTGACTACCCATAACATCCACGATCATGAAAGATCGGAAAATACGCTTTGAAAACCTTCACTATACACATGCAAAAATAATGTGTCCAGGAGAATTATAGTCAGCTGAGAAAAAAAAAGTTCAAATAAGGATTGTATTGATGTCTATGCATCTTATAGGTATAAAGGAAATGCTCTGCACTTGCTACATCAGTCCACAATGATTAATCTGAACAATTTAATTACATCCTTCATTGGCAGAAGAGAGAATACTCATTTCCCAGACGTAAGCATATAAATTATTGGCATCCCTCCTGTTATCCAATGCAACAATTTAAGACAATTCTATCATTGTTAACAGTAAAAACATCAAAGTTCAGACATCATAATTCATGCATAGGCAACCATAGAAAGAATTTCAGTCTTGACATAAGCATCGATGACTGAGGTATTCCCAATGTATAAGTAAGCCCACCTTGCAACTCGCCTTACAGAGAATCATTGGTATGCAATTAAAATAGAAGAATGTGTGATTTGCATTCCTTAAGTTCTAACACAGAACTTTGTTCTAAACGAATGTTTGAAAAATCAGAATGATCAAATTATCTTATATTAACCATTCTGCAAATATTTGCATGTGGCTGGCACGTATTATGAGGTAAATCTTTTCCAAGAAAATGTATTAACATGACAAAAAATCAATTAAAGGATAGAGTAACTTACTTTCCTCAAATCTTCAATCACGGCCTTTAGCTGCTCGTTTTCATTCATCAATTTTGCAATTTCATCAGCTTTGGCCTAGGAGGAAGAAAAAAGAAGTCAGATTCTCTTTTCTTTTATTGGTAATTAAAAGAGATCAAATCTTTCATTCACATACATACTAAGAAAGATGTGTTATTATTACAAAGGACAGTGTCCCCACAAAACGCATACAGATTTCAAGATTAATTTAATACATCAACAGTAAATACAGATAAATTAAGAAGAATCATTGATGAGTGCATTTCTCACCTTGATGGAGGGTACAAGGCGTCAATGGTAAATAATTAACCCATGACAAAAAAAATTAAAAATTAAAAAGTTATCCCTGTAACAATTCTGGCAATGAGTAATATAATTAACTTGTTCAATCACAGTCGTACTATCATCAGTTTTCCATTTTCAACTGTAAAATTTTTTTGTGCTTCAAGTCTAGTTGATTTGATAATGAACAAAAGGAGAATATATATCATCATTGGCAAATACTGTTGTTTCGACATTTCTAACAAAAAAAATTCCATTTTTCACTAAATTTTAGACTTTGCACACTGAATCATCCTACGTGATCAACAAAAAAAAAAATCAAGACCAAATAAGCAATGAGCAAATAACTGGTTGAATTCTAATTTCTAACTTCCATTTACATGCATCTAAGGTGCTACAGGTGAAACACTTTTCTAACAATTACCAACCAACATTAAAAATCTGTTTGTACTGACCACATGAACTGACATAAACGTACCACTTACAAATAAGGAACATTTTTTAGATTTATGCAAATTTCACTAATTTGGTACCAACAGGGTGAATAGGGACCTAAACAAATGGGTAACAATATATCAAGCAATCAATTAAGTCTGCAAAACTACCTAATAGTCAAAACCTAGTGGTGGCAATTGAGCCCAATAGCTCGTTGGCTCGCCGACTTGGCTCGGAAAAGCTCAGCCCATGGGCGGCCTTGGCTCACAGCTCGCCATAATATAGTGACCGTTTGGTTACTTTTTCATAAATTAAAAAAAAAAAAAAAATGACAGTCACTTCAAAGAGACCGTTGGTCTCTGAATTATTTTTTATTTTCATCTATTAATACCTCTCATTCTAAATCATTTTTCTCACAATAAGTTCTACAATCTTTCTTCTATACTCTCTACCATTCTAAGTTCTATAATTCTTTATTCCTTCATTGCTCGCTCCATAATAATTTACTCATTTAATTCTACAATTATTCCACTCTCCACAATTACATACACAAATCACAATCCATTCCTCAAATTTTCTAAGCATTGTCAATGAAGTGTTCTGTCAAACACATGAAGTCATAGTAGGAACCATAGCTATTTAAGTGCGTTAACACGTCAACTGAAAGAGAAATCATTCAACCCATATGATTCAAAAGTACATTTAGTTATTGATTTTGCTTCTTCAAAAACTTATAAGAAAAATGATTTCTTGAAGTTTTTTTGAGGAAGCGAAATGAATAACTAAACGTAACTTTGAATCATATGAATTGAATGATTGCTCTTTCAATTGACATGTTAACATACTTAAATAGTTGTTGTACCCACTATGACTTCATGTGTTTAGGTATGGCAAAACACTTCATTGACGATACTTAGACCTTGATAAAATACTCATTTTTTAATACAACAGAAGCACGCCGAAATTGCATGTTGTAAGATAAATAATTTAATCAAACTTTGTTATTTTCTTAATAATAGTTTGATTTGAAAAAAAAAATTGTACACGTAACGTTCGTGTACAATTTTAATTCCACCTACTCGAAAGTAGTCAGTTTCAAGCCCAGATAAAAGTTTTCAAATCTAATTTCAAATTTTCAAATCTCAATTGCAAAACATCGAAATTGATTGCATGGAAAATGAAGCAGGTGAACACATACGTATTAAGAAAAAGACTTGCACGACAAAAAATCTTGACTCAATCATCCAAAATCGAAAATTGAAAAACGAAAAACCCATCTCAAGTTTCCAGGTATTGTCATTGTCGATACTTGGAAAACTTGAGATAGGTTCTTCGTTTTCGAATGTTCAAATTTAAAAAAATAAAATAAATAAAAATAAAAATATTTTAACGAGTTGTTTGTGTACAGTTTTAACTCCATCTACTCGAAAATAAGTAGCTGGTCAGCCCACATAATAGGAAGGCTTAAAAAAGGCTCCTCAGCCAAGCTCAGCCCGGCCCACAAGCCACGAGCTCAAAGGCCAAGAAAGATAAGCCGGCTCAACCCATTGCCACCACTATCAATACCTGGTTATGCAACTATTTGTAACCTGGAAAATGTTCCACGAATTCTTTTCTCAAAGCTTATAACACCATGCTACATGTTTCAAAAGCTTGTTTCAACAAGGATACACATGATTCAAAACAAAACTTAATTATGATAAGTACCTGAGCTTGTCTAGCAGCTCCTTGCAATGCAATTTCCATTGTTTTCATGTCCTTCTTTATCTTCTCCAATTTTGCTGCAGACTCTTCAACATCAGATGAGTTGCTTCCAGAACTTGAATGCTGTTGTTCTTTTACTTCATTTTCTATAGTTGATTGCTGCTCCACCTCAACGTATTCAGAAATAGCATCATTTTCATGTACCTCCACTGAAGGCTTTGCATCTTCATATTGCACGTCAGGCAAGCTGCTTTCAGAATAATCTGGGGGAATTCTCACCTCATCAGAAGTTGGAGAATCTGATCCTTTTTCAGCTTGTCCATCAGTCAATACATTCAACTCTTGGGCTGTAGAAATCTCCTTAACATCTTCTTCTTGTGAATTAAGCTCATTCATGCTCTCCGGCAAATCACTAACTTCATTAATTGAAGAAGCTGCAGCAGTAACGTCAATCTCACTCGTAGGACTTGCGGAATCTGGTTCAACCAACTCCAAGGTTTTAGGCAATTCTTCTTCCGACATTTTCTCTTCAAAGTTCATTGCAGATTCTGTTTGCTCAATGTGTTCAACATTTTGTTCAGATAGTTCAACAGGCACTGGCAGTGAATCTGCACCGCCTTCACTGTATTCAGCAGCATCTTTTTGCTTCCCGCTGACGTCCTTTGATTCCTCGGCGTGTTTTGGCTGTTCATCAACCTTTTTTGTTTCTTCATTTGCTTCATCCACAGGAGGATTTTTTTCAATTGTGATATTAGCTGAACTATCATTGTCGATAACTTCGTTCTCCATAACAGGAGATGCAGGCTTTGAGAAACTGGATTCTTCCTTATCAGAAGATGCAGGCTTTGAGGAACTAGATTCTTCTTCCTTAAGAGGAGATGCAGGCTTGGAGGAACTAGACTCTGTCAATGATTCAACAATACTGTTCCCGCCTTTATTCCCCATAAAACCCATGATTGGCTCGAACAGTGCTTTCCTGTCTGTAGCTGATGGCCACAATCCTAACATTAACATTTGGAAGTAGACCATAATCTATGAACATCTTATTAACCTTCATTCATCAATTACTTTAACATCCTTTACACTGGAAGTTTTTGACCAAGTGAGAAATTTTATATATACATTTCCTTGGAATAAAATTTTGTAAATCAGCTAGTTAATCATGTAATAAAGGAGGTTCAAATCCACAAAAGGGAGCACTTTAAACCTCGAACAATATCTTTGGTAAAAATAGAATAAGATGAACTATATAAAACATCCTTAATATGAACTAGCAGCAAATTTCAATGGTCTGATAATTTCCAAGTTTTAAAGGTATTGGATTTCTAATTCCATCCCGCTTATGGATCAGAAGGAATATACACAAAAAACGCTTATTATAATGGTTGAAAATTCACAAAAAAAATCGAAATGCAGTGAACATAACATTTACCTTCATCTGTACTACTGGTAGGTTCGGATTTCTCTTCTAGACCAAGTGCCGTATCAAAATTCTTCTCAATATTCTTGACGCTCTCGCTGAGTTTATTCACAGCCCCAGCAAGATCAGGGAAATTCCCTAAAGAGACTTTCCCACTAAACCAAGCCATATTTTTTAATCAATCAGCTCGATGCAGTACTTGTATATCACGTCACTCGCATTTATCCAAAACCTACAAAACGCAACATTCGCAAAAATCCATCAGCATTCCCACATCATAACAGATCACATATTCAGCTAAATTATCAATAAAAATGAAATAGAACACCATCAGTAAGATCCAACCACTATAGAAATCGAGTATGCATCGTCTAAAAAATAAATCAACCGTGTCATATTTTGTTGCAATTGGAAATGATGCTAGTGCGACTCGTACGTGATTCTGAAAATAGAACCTGGGGATTTGTGAAAGCGAATCGTAATTAGGAAAGATCAAATCGGAGCTCCGATCGAACGGAATGAGATTGTTGGTCAGGAGACCAAAAACTTACAAGAGATCAATCTGATCCTATATGGAGTTTAGCCGTTCTCCCATTTGGACAGGTCCGATGTGAATTTCCCTATGCACCGGGCAAGCTTTAAAAATTTATTCGTAATGGAAAGGATGTGTACGACGCCGTTTCATTTGTTTGTTTCAATTTCCTGCACACGTGATTCGTGTTTACTTTCAACTTTATCCACCATTTTTACTCCTAATAAAAATAAATAAATAAATTATTCATTTTAACCGTTGAAGAAAACGGCGGTAGAGTTTCCGCATAAAGTTACCTTTCGGAAAATAAGAAAATGTAAATAAATTACATCTATACTTTTTCCCTGTTTGAAGGGAATTAAAATCAAATATTAAATAATTTTTGATAAAAATTGATGAAATATGTAATTAAAAAATTATAAATTCAAAAAATATATGACTAAAATTAATTATTAATTTCATATAAATTAAAATCTCTACCAAACAGAGACTTTATAATTTTAGGACACTTTGATATCGACAATTATGTTCATTTTTTTAATTGCCCTACATTTTAATTCTATAAATGGTTTGTAGCGTTAATTCGTTATAACATACATGTCATAACTTTTTATCGTTACATTCTTAGTTCTAGTCTTTCATTAATGAATGATAAATGGCACAACACAGAAATAGAAACTTTGATATAATGGTTAACATAATGTCACATGATATTTCATCATTAGACTATTTTAAACAGTTAGCTATCCCATCCAATCAACTCCCGTCACAACATCTTTGTCATTGCATTTGGCCGTATTTTTCTATCAAAGTAGTATTATTCTTGGCACAATATCCCTAATGTTAACTTATTTTGTGGAATCCTGGCTGACATTTCATTTTGATGTAAAATCCCCCACCCATCCAAAAGTTAAATAAATAATCATCCAAGTGTTGCAAAATATGCGTCGTCACCTACATCCATTAGTTTACGTTTTAAAAACGATCAAAATCAATGATAATTCAAAGATTATTTCAATCGCTTCAAATTTGAACACTTGCTTAAGGCTCGTTTGTTTCAAACACGCACTGAGAGATAAATCAACAAATGAGTGTGTGTATAAAACCCAATAATCGACCAAAAAGATCAAAATCAATAATTATTTTTCACAACATAGGAAAAGTACTACACACCATCTTATAATTTTCCACCATTCACTACCCACTTCACAACAAAATCACAAAATAATTCCATCATTCACTACCCATATCATGTCAAAACCACGAGATAATTTTCACCGTTCACTACCTAGTTATATAGAGCCTATTTGTGAGTGATTTTGAGAATTGATTTTTTGATCGTTAGGAGCCACCTGTGAGAGAAGAAGTCAAATATGATGGTCAGAATAGTGAAATAACAATCAAAAAATTAATTTTTTGAGAAAAAAATCACTCCCAAACAGGCCTTATATTATAAGATTTATCCATTTTGGTTGAATTATGGGGATTTTTCTATTCAAATGGACTTTTGTTTTCTCTCTCAATTAGTTTCTCAAATAAATAAGGAATGAGTGTTTGAATTTGAAAAAACTAAAACATTCTTTTGAGGTTTTATTATTTTAATAATTTTTAGAAGGATACTACATGTACACTACAGTTTTATACTCTAGTGCACATTTCCCTCACATGCGAAAGGACTCACGAATTTTTTAATTAATGTGGGTCCCCTCTCATGTGAGAGGGGTGTACACTCTAGTATACGCAAAGATACTTCAAATTTCTCCATAATCCAACCTGCTTTCTTGTTTAAATACAGTTGAGGACCTTAGTTCAGAGACAGTCCAAGTTTTTCCCCCTTTCCACTTGCTTGTTTATATTTATATCATTAAGCATTCATACGTAACTTTTTGTCAAAATTAATGAACTAGAGTAACATATTAATACTGAATTGAAGAATGACCATAACTATTTCCCGTCTCTTGCCACAAAGCCATCAGGTATAGATTAAATAAATGTCCACTTTGTGTTTTCTAAATGATTGAATCCGATAACATATTTTAATAAATCTGTACAGTTTGACACTGAACCTCATTCTCCAACAAGTTTTATTATTCAGTACTTGGCCTTGCACAATAGTATCAGATGTTCTCCAGCCCAATTGACTACCCATAACATCCACGATCATGAAAGATCGGAAAATACGCTTTGAAAACCTTCACTATACACATGCAAAAATAATGTGTCCAGGAGAATTATAGTCAGCTGAGAAAAAAAAAGTTCAAATAAGGATTGTATTGATGTCTATGCATCTTATAGGTATAAAGGAAATGCTCTGCACTTGCTACATCAGTCCACAATGATTAATCTGAACAATTTAATTACATCCTTCATTGGCAGAAGAGAGAATACTCATTTCCCAGACGTAAGCATATAAATTATTGGCATCCCTCCTGTTATCCAATGCAACAATTTAAGACAATTCTATCATTGTTAACAGTAAAAACATCAAAGTTCAGACATCATAATTCATGCATAGGCAACCATAGAAAGAATTTCAGTCTTGACATAAGCATCGATGACTGAGGTATTCCCAATGTATAAGTAAGCCCACCTTGCAACTCGCCTTACAGAGAATCATTGGTATGCAATTAAAATAGAAGAATGTGTGATTTGCATTCCTTAAGTTCTAACACAGAACTTTGTTCTAAACGAATGTTTGAAAAATCAGAATGATCAAATTATCTTATATTAACCATTCTGCAAATATTTGCATGTGGCTGGCACGTATTATGAGGTAAATCTTTTCCAAGAAAATGTATTAACATGACAAAAAATCAATTAAAGGATAGAGTAACTTACTTTCCTCAAATCTTCAATCACGGCCTTTAGCTGCTCGTTTTCATTCATCAATTTTGCAATTTCATCAGCTTTGGCCTAGGAGGAAGAAAAAAGAAGTCAGATTCTCTTTTCTTTTATTGGTAATTAAAAGAGATCAAATCTTTCATTCACATACATACTAAGAAAGATGTGTTATTATTACAAAGGACAGTGTCCCCACAAAACGCATACAGATTTCAAGATTAATTTAATACATCAACAGTAAATACAGATAAATTAAGAAGAATCATTGATGAGTGCATTTCTCACCTTGATGGAGGGTACAAGGCGTCAATGGTAAATAATTAACCCATGACAAAAAAAATTAAAAATTAAAAAGTTATCCCTGTAACAATTCTGGCAATGAGTAATATAATTAACTTGTTCAATCACAGTCGTACTATCATCAGTTTTCCATTTTCAACTGTAAAATTTTTTTGTGCTTCAAGTCTAGTTGATTTGATAATGAACAAAAGGAGAATATATATCATCATTGGCAAATACTGTTGTTTCGACATTTCTAACAAAAAAAATTCCATTTTTCACTAAATTTTAGACTTTGCACACTGAATCATCCTACGTGATCAACAAAAAAAAAAAAAAATCAAGACCAAATAAGCAATGAGCAAATAACTGGTTGAATTCTAATTTCTAACTTCCATTTACATGCATCTAAGGTGCTACAGGTGAAACACTTTTCTAACAATTACCAACCAACATTAAAAATCTGTTTGTACTGACCACATGAACTGACATAAACGTACCACTTACAAATAAGGAACATTTTTTAGATTTATGCAAATTTCACTAATTTGGTACCAACAGGGTGAATAGGGACCTAAACAAATGGGTAACAATATATCAAGCAATCAATTAAGTCTGCAAAACTACCTAATAGTCAAAACCTAGTGGTGGCAATTGAGCCCAATAGCTCGTTGGCTCGCCGACTTGGCTCGGAAAAGCTCAGCCCATGGGCGGCCTTGGCTCACAGCTCGCCATAATATAGTGACCGTTTGGTTACTTTTTCATAAATTAAAAAAAAAAAAAAAATGACAGTCACTTCAAAGAGACCGTTGGTCTCTGAATTATTTTTTATTTTCATCTATTAATACCTCTCATTCTAAATCATTTTTCTCACAATAAGTTCTACAATCTTTCTTCTATACTCTCTACCATTCTAAGTTCTATAATTCTTTATTCCTTCATTGCTCGCTCCATAATAATTTACTCATTTAATTCTACAATTATTCCACTCTCCACAATTACATACACAAATCACAATCCATTCCTCAAATTTTCTAAGCATTGTCAATGAAGTGTTCTGTCAAACACATGAAGTCATAGTAGGAACCATAGCTATTTAAGTGCGTTAACACGTCAACTGAAAGAGAAATCATTCAACCCATATGATTCAAAAGTACATTTAGTTATTGATTTTGCTTCTTCAAAAACTTATAAGAAAAATGATTTCTTGAAGTTTTTTTGAGGAAGCGAAATGAATAACTAAACGTAACTTTGAATCATATGAATTGAATGATTGCTCTTTCAATTGACATGTTAACATACTTAAATAGTTGTTGTACCCACTATGACTTCATGTGTTTAGGTATGGCAAAACACTTCATTGACGATACTTAGACTTTGATAAAATACTCATTTTTTAATACAACAGAAGCACGCCGAAATTGCATGTTGTAAGATAAATAATTTAATCAAACTTTGTTATTTTCTTAATAATAGTTTGATTTGAAAAAAAAAATTGTACACGTAACGTTCGTGTACAATTTTAATTCCACCTACTCGAAAGTAGTCAGTTTCAAGCCCAGATAAAAGTTTTCAAATCTAATTTCAAATTTTCAAATCTCAATTGCAAAACATCGAAATTGATTGCATGGAAAATGAAGCAGGTGAACACATACGTATTAAGAAAAAGACTTGCACGACAAAAAATCTTGACTCAATCATCCAAAATCGAAAATTGAAAAACGAAAAACCCATCTCAAGTTTCCAGGTATTGTCATTGTCGATACTTGGAAAACTTGAGATAGGTTCTTCGTTTTCGAATGTTCAAATTTAAAAAAATAAAATAAATAAAAATAAAAATATTTTAACGAGTTGTTTGTGTACAGTTTTAACTCCATCTACTCGAAAATAAGTAGCTGGTCAGCCCACATAATAGGAAGGCTTAAAAAAGGCTCCTCAGCCAAGCTCAGCCCGGCCCACAAGCCACGAGCTCAAAGGCCAAGAAAGATAAGCCGGCTCAACCCATTGCCACCACTATCAATACCTGGTTATGCAACTATTTGTAACCTGGAAAATGTTCCACGAATTCTTTTCTCAAAGCTTATAACACCATGCTACATGTTTCAAAAGCTTGTTTCAACAAGGATACACATGATTCAAAACAAAACTTAATTATGATAAGTACCTGAGCTTGTCTAGCAGCTCCTTGCAATGCAATTTCCATTGTTTTCATGTCCTTCTTTATCTTCTCCAATTTTGCTGCAGACTCTTCAACATCAGATGAGTTGCTTCCAGAACTTGAATGCTGTTGTTCTTTTACTTCATTTTCTATAGTTGATTGCTGCTCCACCTCAACGTATTCAGAAATAGCATCATTTTCATGTACCTCCACTGAAGGCTTTGCATCTTCATATTGCACGTCAGGCAAGCTGCTTTCAGAATAATCTGGGGGAATTCTCACCTCATCAGAAGTTGGAGAATCTGATCCTTTTTCAGCTTGTCCATCAGTCAATACATTCAACTCTTGGGCTGTAGAAATCTCCTTAACATCTTCTTCTTGTGAATTAAGCTCATTCATGCTCTCCGGCAAATCACTAACTTCATTAATTGAAGAAGCTGCAGCAGTAACGTCAATCTCACTCGTAGGACTTGCGGAATCTGGTTCGACCAACTCCAAGGTTTTAGGCAATTCTTCTTCCGACATTTTCTCTTCAAAGTTCATTGCAGATTCTGTTTGCTCAATGTGTTCAACATTTTGTTCAGATAGTTCAACAGGCACTGGCAGTGAATCTGCACCGCCTTCACTGTATTCAGCAGCATCTTTTTGCTTCCCGCTGACGTCCTTTGATTCCTCGGCGTGTTTTGGCTGTTCATCAACCTTTTTTGTTTCTTCATTTGCTTCATCCACAGGAGGATTTTTTTCAATTGTGATATTAGCTGAACTATCATTGTCGATAACTTCGTTCTCCATAACAGGAGATGCAGGCTTTGAGAAACTGGATTCTTCCTTATCAGAAGATGCAGGCTTTGAGGAACTAGATTCTTCTTCCTTAAGAGGAGATGCAGGCTTGGAGGAACTAGACTCTGCCAATGATTCAACAATACTGTTCCCGCCTTTATTCCCCATAAAACCCATGATTGGCTCGAACAGTGCTTTCCTGTCTGTAGCTGATGGCCACAATCCTAACATTAACATTTGGAAGTAGACCATAATCTATGAACATCTTATTAACCTTCATGCATCAATTACTTTAACATCCTTTACACTGGTAGTTTTTGACCAAGTGAGAAATTTTATATATACATTTCCTTGGAATAAAATTTTGTAAATCAGCTAGTTAATCATGTAATAAAGGAGGTTCAAATCCACAAAAGGGAGCACTTTAAACCTCGAACAATATCTTTGGTAAAAATAGAATAAGATGAACTATATAAAACATCCTTAATATGAACTAGCAGCAAATTTCAATGGTCTGATAATTTCCAAGTTTTAAAGGTATTGGATTTCTAATTCCATCCCGCTTATGGATCAGAAGGAATATACACAAAAAACGCTTATTATAATGGTTGAAAATTCACAAAAAAAATCGAAATGCAGTGAACATAACATTTACCTTCATCTGTACTACTGGTAGGTTCGGATTTCTCTTCTAGACCAAGTGCCGTATCAAAATTCTTCTCAATATTCTTGACGCTCTCGCTGAGTTTATTCACAGCCCCAGCAAGATCAGGGAAATTCCCTAAAGAGACTTTCCCACTAAACCAAGCCATATTTTTTAATCAATCAGCTCGATGCAGTACTTGTATATCACGTCACTCGCATTTATCCAAAACCTACAAAACGCAACATTCGCAAAAATCCATCAGCATTCCCACATCATAACAGATCACATATTCAGCTAAATTATCAATAAAAATGAAATAGAACACCATCAGTAAGATCCAACCACTATAGAAATCGAGTATGCATCGTCTAAAAACGAAATCAACCGTGTCATATTTTGTTGCAATTGGAAATGATGCTAATGCGACTCGTACGTGATTCTGAAAATAGAACCTGGGGATTTGTGAAAGCGAATCGTAATTAGGAAAGATCAAATCGGAGCTCCGATCGAACGGAATGAGATTGTTGGTCAGGAGACCAAAAACTTACAAGAGATCAATCTGATCCTATATGGAGTTTAGCCGTTCTCCCATTTGGACAGGTCCGATGTGAATTTCCCTATGCACCGGGCAAGCTTTAAAAATTTATTCGTAATGGAAAGGATGTGTACGACGCCGTTTCATTTGTTTGTTTCAATTTCCTGCACACGTGATTCGTGTTTACTTTCAACTTTATCCACCATTTTTACTCCTAATAAAAATAAATAAATAAATTATTCATTTTAACCGTTGAAGAAAACGGCGGTAGAGTTTCCGCATAAAGTTACCTTTCGGAAAATAAGAAAATGTAAATAAATTACATCTATACTTTTTCCCTGTTTGAAGGGAATTAAAATCAAATATTAAATAATTTTTGATAAAAATTGATGAAATATGTAATTAAAAAATTATAAATTCAAAAAATATATGACTAAAATTAATTATTAATTTCATATAAATTAAAATCTCTACCAAACAGACACTTTATAATTTTAGGACACTTTGATATCGACAATTATGTTCATTTTTTTAATTGCCCTACATTTTAATTCTATAAATGGTTTGTAGCGTTAATTCGTTATAACATACATGTCATAACTTTTTATCGTTACATTCTTAGTTCTAGTCTTTCATTAATGAATGATAAATGGCACAACACAGAAATAGAAACTTTGATATAATGGTTAACATAATGTCACATGATATTTCATCATTAGACTATTTTAAACAGTTAGCTATCCCATCCAATCAACTCCCGTCACAACATCTTTGTCATTGCATTTGGCCGTATTTTTCTATCAAAGTAGTATTATTCTTGGCACAATATCCCTAATGTTAACTTATTTTGTGGAATCCTGGCTGACATTTCATTTTGATGTAAAATCCCCCACCCATCCAAAAGTTAAATAAATAATCATCCAAGTGTTGCAAAATATGCGTCGTCACCTACATCCATTAGTTTACGTTTTAAAAACGATCAAAATCAATGATAATTCAAAGATTATTTCAATCGCTTCAAATTTGAACACTTGCTTAAGGCTCGTTTGTTTGAAACACGCACTGAGAGATAAATCAACAAATGAGTGTGTGTATAAAACCCAATAATCGACCAAAAAGATCAAAATCAATAATTATTTTTCACAACATAGGAAAAGTACTACACACCATCTTATAATTTTCCACCATTCACTACCCACTTCACAACAAAATCACAAAATAATTCCATCATTCACTACCCATATCATGTCAAAACCACGAGATAATTTTCACCGTTCACTACCTAGTTATATAGAGCCTATTTGTGAGTGATTTTGAGAATTGATTTTTTGATCGTTAGGAGCCACCTGTGAGAGAAGAAGTCAAATATGATGGTCAGAATAGTGAAATAAC
The DNA here is from genome assembly GCF_002742605.1 of Olea europaea var. sylvestris. Taxonomy (NCBI): domain Eukaryota; kingdom Viridiplantae; phylum Streptophyta; class Magnoliopsida; order Lamiales; family Oleaceae; genus Olea; species Olea europaea. The sequence goes on from NC_036238.1 coordinate 21,849,822, forward strand.
AATCAAAAAATTAATTTTTTGAGAAAAAAATCACTCCCAAACAGGCCTTATATTATAAGATTTATCCATTTTGGTTGAATTATGGGGATTTTTCTATTCAAATGGACTTTTGTTTTCTCTCTCAATTAGTTTCTCAAATAAATAAGGAATGAGTGTTTGAATTTGAAAAAACTAAAACATTCTTTTGAGGTTTTATTATTTTAATAATTTTTAGAAGGATACTACATGTACACTACAGTTTTATACTCTAGTGCACATTTCCCTCACATGCGAAAGGACTCACGAATTTTTTAATCAATGTGGGTCCCCTCTCATGTGAGAGGGGTGTACACTCTAGTATACAAGAAGCATTTTTATAATTTTTATTGTTTTTAACACCTAAATCAATGAATACAAACGGGAGGGAAGTATCCCACATCATCTGAGTGATTTATGGGGATTTTGCACCAAAATCAAAGGTTATGGAGTATTCCACAAACACAGGCAAACGTTTGGAGGGTATTGTGCAAATCACCCACCGACACTATTTAATCACGTTGTCCCTCGAGACAATTTTGGTAAAAATTCTATTAACAAACTTCGAAATAAAAATAAATATTTATCAATTTTTTTGGATGAAAAATGTCATTGGGGACGTGTGATAATCAATCAAATTTGGGGATAAGATTGCAATGAAAAAAGTCGAAAACATAAATATAATGAGGAGTAAAAGTTAGGGACCTTTACTGTAATTAAAATACAATGACATATGCAAAATCGTGATGTCAATATTTGATATATATTCACCTAATAGCTTTGGTGTATTCAACCATTACTAAATCAAGTTGTACATATATTGTTGAAATTGAACGAGAACGAAAAATTAGGGAGACTAGTGATCAACAAAGTAGTGGTTATTATGACGAGGTTGAATTGATGAGGCGTGAAACACTTCTTCAAAATATTTTTTTGACAACCACCTACAACATTTAAGGGTCATGTCAACGTCTGATATTGTACAACATGACGAAATCCAGCAGAGTGACTTGCCTTGAGGTGAAATTAAAGTTTAATAACTCAATTAACTCGAGGGTATATATATTCAAACCATAATTTTTGTTAACTACACTACATTTTTATTACAGTGCATATCGTAAATTTTCTTATTTTTACGCTTGTGTTCTCGACTTAAAAAAAAATATCATCAACCTTCTATTAATTTTTATATCTGGCATATAAAGATGATTTTCATCCAAAATATTTGATATGAGAGCCAGAAAGAAATATTTTTTGTATCGCATTTTTAAATAATCGAAATAAATAACTAATATAAAAGTTAAGCAAAAATTTAAAAGTTAAGCAAAAATATTTGTCTATCTTTTCAATGCAAGTTAGCAAAATATTTGGATGAAAATCGCGATTAAAGACAAAATATTTTAATTAATTGAAGTTAAGAGTAACAATCAAATGCGAAAAAAGTTAAGGACATAGTGAGCAAATATTAAAAAAATTCATTGTAAATAAAACGTGATGCAGTTATAAAAAAACATTGTGGGGGGATATAATTACTCTTAACATAAAATTCAAGTACACAAATTGAATTATAATAACTCAACTGAAATTTGGTCAAAATGCAATGACCACAAATAGAATTAATTGGGTCAACGCACGTGACCAGAACATAATTAACCCATGTATTTATTCATTAATGTTTATCAAGTCCGATAAAGTTCCTAGCATTTCTCTAAGTTATCTATCACAATGCTTAGCTTTGTTTGAGTTTTTTTTTTTTTTTAAAATATCAAAATATATTTTTCAACAGTAATTTAATTTACTTTAACAACACATTATTCAATAAAATAATATTACACATAAATTCATACATTTTCTTTATTTTTTAACCAAACATTTTCAATCAATACATTATTCAAAATGCTTTTTTTTTTCTTTTTTTTTTTTTAACAAGAATGAGGCTAACATACATTTTAAATTCATTAGACAAATAACTATCATCTAAATCGATATTAATCATTGTTAAATAACATTATTATTCCCTTGATTCCATAGAGATGTAGTTTTAATTTAGGGTGTGTTTGTCACCCATTATTTGGGAAGAATGTATTATGGAATAGTGATTGATGTTGAAATGTGTGGTTAAAAAAGAAAGAAATTTTTTTTTTATTTACGTATAATGTTATTTTAATAAAAAATGTGTGGTTGAAAACGAGTATTGTAGGAAAAATAATAGGAAAGAATGAGAGAAAAGAGATAACAAATCGGGACTTGGTACTTGGGTTGCCTCTTGCTAGCAATGTTCTTTTAACTAATTTCACCAGATGCATGTAAGTTTCCTCGGTTTCACGGTACTTCCAAATTAGAGGGCTGCTTGGTATAAAGGTAGAGATTGTGAACCCCTATCAACATCTCACATGGGACGGTGGATTAATTTTTTGCCATTATTTATTCAGGTGAGATCCACGCATTTGTTAGTGACTTGTAAATATTCCGTGAAGAATAAATCTGTACCCCAAATTATCTTGATTGAATTATTAAACTCTAGTTTGAAATTTCACCGCTTCATCGTGATTCAGCACTATCAACATCCAAAAAAAAAAAAAAGACAAACATTCCATGGTTGGCAGTCATTCCACGTGACTAAGGATCTGTCTGGCTTTACTTTTCATAGGTCAAAATGAAATTTTTGAGGTTCAATCATTTGACTAATTTCATGAAATAGATTTTTGAAAAAAAATTGGTCTAATATGATTTCCTCAAAAGCACATCCAAAATATAAAGCTTTTAGGAAAAAAAAACTAAAATAACTTCCGCCAAAATCTTTTCTACAAAAAGCAAAAATATAAACAAAAACAAAAAGCATGCCAAACGAATCCTTTTTTTTTTTTTTTTTTATGCAAAGCCCCAAGCAACAAGACAGCTGAAAATGAAAATTTTCATGAATAATGAATCAAACTTCATCATTAAGAGACAATTCGTCACCCATTAGCATCCAAAAATAACTTGTTTATCAATTTCGACAATTTTATTAATTGTGCGTTCGATTGCTGTTCGATAGCCACTTTTTTCCATAAAAAATATTTTCTTACTTTTGGTCACGTGATCATATTTTTTTTGAAATCAAGAAAAATATTTTATTTAGAGAGAGTATGATTTTATTTTTTAAGGAATTCGTTTTCTCTCTCTCATCTACTCATCAATAAAAAATAGACAAATATAATATTTTCTAGGTTAAAAATTAAATTAATCAAATACATTTAATTGAAAATTTCCATGCAAATAATTTTTAAAATTTATTTTCTTTCCATACAAATTTCATACTTGCAATCAAACGCACTACTTACATTTCATACAATAATTACTTGAAAGATTCATCATAGTGTGATGCTCACTTAAATTTTTTTATCAATTTTAGGAGACAGCTAAAGAAACGATGAAATTTATATTTAAATTTAATTAAAGTCTAGTGACCATACTTAACGAATTGAAGGAATCCAATTCAGAAACCCCCGGACTTTCAATTCCAGAAAGCAATATTTTCCTTTCCCTTTTTAATACCAACCTACCTGAAAATTGAGTCATTTTTGTAGGAAAACTTTCGGAATTTTTTTGATAAAATGAAATCTTTTGCCTTGTGGTTATTAATTTCAATAGTCGGCTATTGCAATTGAATAAAACTTATACAATTGGTTTTATCTACTAACGACTTGTTTTCCTTCCAACGGCTGAAAAAAAATGTTTAGCCAAACAAAATCATAAATATAAGTTAACTGCAGGCTAAAACTGTAAACGATGAATCTGGAAGCTGCACACTATGGAACTACAAACTGCATGAATTAAATAGTAATGCGAAAATAATATGTAGAAAGAAAATACAAACTGCAGCAGATTTCAAACCGAGGTCTGTGCGTGCACAGTTTCCTTAAGACAGTTTCGCCTCCCCGCCGTAGGTACTGGAGGTTCAGTTCGAGTGGCTGTCTCCCAGGATACAACGGTAATAAGCAGAATTCGAGCACCGCGGTTCTACTCCGGCGAACTGATCTAGTATCTGAACAATATCACCACAAAAACAAGATCTTATTGGACAAGGAATGCAGAAAAGAAGAAACTTCGTATGCAGGAATGTAGGTGAGATTTTCGAGTATGTTAGATTGTTGGAGAATGAGCTTTTTTATAGGCATACTGCCCATTAATATTGTGATCATTGGGAGTCCATTAGAGTTACTTCCCATTAACACTGTGGCCATTGGGAGTTTATTGGAGTTTTTTCAGTTTAGAAACTCAAAAATCATTGGAGAAAGCAAAAAAAAAAAAAAATTGGCATAATGTGGGCTCACCAATGGGACCATTTTTGCCGTGTTAGGTTTGACATTCGTGTGCGCACCCAAGTTTAAGGTCCGAATGTCATTTCGGTTCGTGATTTGCACCTCCCTACGCGCGCGCGCGAAGAGAGCCTCTATGTTACACATGATTACACATCTCCAAAATATAGCCATATATAAAGTGGTTTAAGTTTCCTTGATTTTTCTACGTGGATAAATGCATTTTTTCTCACAAAATCAATTTCCAATGACCAACTTTGAGCTTCAATTTCTTATTCACCCGAGCTTCACTTTTGACAAATAAATACATAAAATGGATGTTGTTACGGACGAAACACGTATCAACTTTAATATTCCACGTTGGACCAACGGCTCCGCCAAAAGTGAGTCGCTGACTCAATTTTTTCCAACAATCCCCCAACAAAGAATTTTCATTTTCATCGCCATCATCTTAGTCGGGATTTTCGCATGCGAAATGCTGCTTCTTTCTTCCACCATTCTTTCCGGTGAATTTGCCGCTGATTCAATTTTCATTTAATCGATACCTATCTGTGATTTATCATAATGCTGTTTTAATCAACAATTATTTTTTCTTGATGGTTAATCCTTCTTAAATTGTGTCGCTACATAGTTACGATAGAACTAGAAAAACGTCGTTTTCCCGCCAAAATAAAGTAGGATCTGAAAATCGCAATGAAGACAGTAGCAGAGGAATCTGATTTCCCGATGGAAGAGCTGGCTAGGCAGCTGTTATATTTAAACGGCTCATTCTCGGCTGATTACTCTGCATTGCCGCCGCCGGAGCAATTGAAATCTCCAAAGCTAGAGATAGAGTCTCCACATTCGCCATCTCTCCGGATTGTGTAAGTTTTTAATATAAGAGATTTTAAATTATGCCGTTAAAGAGTGGAAGTTTAAAATCCTCATGTTATGATAGTGGATCTTGTTTAGAAAAATATAAGAAATTTAATATACTGATGCTTATTCTTTATTATCTGGTATTAGGCTTTTGTAAAAATTGAAGATAAAAACGATGAATCTCGAACTCGCGTTCTGGTCCAGTTGTTAAATATTGAAAAATATGTGGATGCATAAATTTTTCGGATTATACTTTTGCTGAGTTATTTATTAGTCTGTAGGCGATGACATCTTGATCTTCTCTCTTTCTGATCAAAATAATTGTAGCTCTCCAGGCACACAATTGAGTGATACTGAATTCAAAGAAAAGATTCTCAAGGAACAGAAACATTGCAAATGCAAAAAGTCTAGATGTCTAAAGCTGTAAGCTGCCTTGCTTAATGATATATCTTCCACAAAGTTTGACACGTCCACAACTTCATTATAGATCAAGTTCATTATTTGCCTTTTTTTCTGAGACCTGTAATTACCAATTACATCATCAAACAGACTGGTTAGAGCATTCTCCAACTCTGACAATTCTTACGGTGAAAAACTCATCTTTACTTTCATCCATGCTAGAGAGACAGATCTTGACTTTTGTCAATTGATCCAGGAGTTTCTTTTGGAAAAGGAAATTCCTCTTCCTCTCTCTGCTTTTTTGTTTATAGGATCGGAGAGGGGGGTGGATTGGTGGAGGCAATAGCTGATTTAATTTGGCTACCATTGCTCTGGATATTCTACTTCTTTTCTAACACTATAGATGTCTTAACTCTGCAGATAACAATAGCCTAATTGAAAGACATGAAGAATTTTGGTTTTAGTAAATATTGCACTTGAGGAGTTGTGTACAAGTATGGCTTTCCCCTAACATGAGTTTGATTAATAACCATAGAAATTGGATCTTTAATGTTAGAGAAATACATTGTATATTTTCTCAGTTCTTGCATTTAGTGCTCTTCATCACATGTCTTAGGTAAGAATGTCCATTTTTTCCTCACTATGTGCTCACCAAGTAGGTAGTTACATGTCTGCTTAAAGAATTAAACTTACTTTTCTACTTAAAAGAAAAGTTGCTTATTTTTAAACTTACCCAAACATGCTTTAAATTGCTGACAACTTTTAACCACAATTAACTCGGGAAAATGGTAAGGTACTGCCAATGTTTTGCCACTGGAACATATTGCAACGGGTGCAGCTGTTCCAATTGTCAAAATAATATAGAAAATGAGACTGTAAGACATGCTGCTGCTGTGTATATCTTAGAACATTATCCAAAGGTATTCAGGCCAAAGATTGTGACCAGTCCCAATAAGGTAATGTATCTAGCTGTGAAGTTTCTGAGTAGTTAGTAATATCATTTCAGTAGGTTATTGAAATGTTTTCCATGTGAATATGGATTGATCACGGGGAAACTTATATTTTTAGTTTGAACACATTTACTTTGTTCCAAATTTACAGTTGTGCTGATTACACGTGAGGAAAATATGTAGGAAGTTGAATAAGAAATTGAAAGTCCGTGTTTGGCCCCTTAAAATTTTTTGAATAATAAAGAATTTAACTGGTAATAGGATTTCAAATTATTTAAAAGGTTGACATGAGCACATGACTCTTTCCTTATTTTTTGAACCAACAAACACTTATTTTTATATGCTTCATTTTTGTGGCCCTAAATACAACCGCTGTGTAGTTGACTGAAGGTATGTCAGTTGAATTGATATTTTGTGTAGAATGAAACCTGTAAAATCCAAGGAAATTTTTTTATTTATGTGTGATTTTGTTTTGTGAAATCTTTATTGCTCCTACTTCTGCTCTATATAACAAAGGTGATAACTATTAATGAATTCATGAGATCTGTATGATCCTAATTGTCCATGTGCTACTCAAACTCATGGCCAGTAAAGATTGTGAAACTTGAGAATATTAAACGGGGGTTTTGGATTGGATGTCTTTCCTCATCTTCATGCAAAAGACCTGTTATTGATCAGTGTTCAGTTATTCTTTTGCATTCATTTAAAGGCAGTTGGCTTCTCTGAAAAATTTTCAGGGAGAGGCAAGATGTTCTCTGATTATGGAGAAGATTGAAAAAGGTTGTCACTGCAATAGATCAGAGTGCCTTAAGGGGTATTGTGAGTGCTATCGTGCTAATACCCTCTGCTCAGAAATCTGCAAATGCTTTGACTGCAAGAACTGTAAAAATAGCAAAGAAAGGTAGACTTTTTTCTCATTCGAAGAATGCCCAGTTCTTCCACAAAGCAGATAGATGCAGTCATGATCATGTCTGCAGATCCTCTCTTGAATCCAAGAAGAGGAAGACTCCAGTTAACTTGCCTAGTTCAAATAGGGGGATTCCATTCAACCGCAGTGTTCAACATTACAAGCAGGTGCAGGTACTATATTCTCAGCATCTGACCAAAAATGTTGTCTTGGCTGTTCCATTGTTATAGTTGGCTTTGTTTAAGAAAAAATGTAAATAAATAAATGTGTCCCCTTTCTAAAACTTACTTTTAAATGAGGTGGCAACACCATTTATGAAGACTTTGAGTGTCAGGGTATTGATGAAAAATTGAATCTAGCCTGCTGGTGAGAGGGTGTTAAGGAAAAGTTTAAATAAATAAATATCTCCATATTCAAACAGCTGAATCTTTTAAATGAGATGGTTCAACAGGATTTACACATATCTTGACATTAAATCAGAGGGTATACTTATCTTCATCAGCGTTAAGTTGACCTATAGTAAAGGGATTTGGCTCGTCAATTCCATCAAAGCTTAACTAGGCTCAATTTTTTTTTTTTTTACTATATATGAATGCAAGTCCATGTTTCACATGTTGTTTAGAGAGTTTCTGTTCTTTTTTCTCTTCCCCTTTCATGTCTTCCTTTCTTGGCAGATTTGTACACCATCATTGAGCTTCTCAAAGTTCAAAAACAGGTTTTTGTTAAACCTCTCAGCATCTCATTAATTTTATTTAGAGTTGATTGAAAGCTTGCATATTTGGTTCTTCACAAGCTAATCAGCTTTATCCATTCATGCTTGAAGATCCATGATAGCAGACATCGACTTGATGGATGTATGCTTGATATTGCTGGGTGCATCTGCATCTGTTAACATCCTTTCTGGTAGAGTCTAATACAAAGAGAGAAAAATTATCCGTCAACTTATGAATTTGTTTCCATTTTACTTTGATTCTCCGGGACCTATTGCCTTGACAGGTGATAAGAAAGAGGGTCATGACTGCAATGCAGATACATACGTTGAGAAGGAAAAGCTAGTACTCGTGAAGTTCCAGGATTTTCTAAACAGGATAATTGTTAATGGAAACATAAAAGCTAAATGGTCCACATCCCATGGTTCTGGAAGTTCAAGAGTTTGAATCTTGATCTAGACTGGTGAAATAAATACTTCTTAAAATCTTCAAAAGCATTGGCTCTGAGACTATATCTTGTTTAGAAATTTTGGTTTACAAATTGCCGTGTCCAATGATCCAATAAGTATGGCTCAGCTCCAAATTATTCATAGAACACTTTGTGTGATATTTCTGATCATGGACCCTTCTTAGTAGTCTTGCCCATTACGGTCCATATTCCCACCATCTATGAAATACTATTCTTCTTGTGTTTTTTCCTTTGTGTGTTTTCTTAGACACCACAAGCAAAGTTGTTCTTGTTTGTCAATCTCACTTTCATACAGCATGAAGTCAAAATTTTAAATATAAATCAGTTTTAGCATTTCAATGAAGTACTTTAATGTCATATCAGTCATTTTAAATTCAAGAAATTCAAGTATCTTCGTGATCTATTTAAAAAAAATTGCACGTGCCAGATGGAATACATGAGAGGTATATTGCTTAAATGAAGTTTTGATTTAAAAAGATCTTCATTTGCAAAGAGGAATCAAACTCTATTTACATCGTGTTTTTGGCGAAAATAAAAATTGAGGGCTTGTGACAAAGAACTGACCAATGATCTCAAAGGGCTAGCATTATCCAACTGTAACCAATGTGGCACCTGTTTAATGGGATTTCATAATCTCTCCAAACAAAGTCAGTATGCCACGTGGCTGGCCGAGATCCATTGCAAAAGGATCTAAAGCCAGAACACATCCACAGAGAATCAAGGGGTCTTAGACACACAATTTCAATGGCATCCGTTGCACTGCAGTGCAGCCCACCACTGTTAAGGGCCTTGATGGGAGTTCACTTGCTGGAATTAAGCTCAATGTCAAGCCATCTTGCCTAAGCTTCAAGCCCACAAACTACAGGTAACATTTTCCCCTTTTGCCGCTTGCTATATTTTTATTTTAACTAAACTGAGCAGTGGAAAAGGATTTAAGTAGGTTATTCCAAATTTATCAGGAACAATGTTTAACTTATTGCTTTTGAACAGAGCGAAGAGTAATCATATTTTACACTATATTCTTATGGTATAAAAAATTTTAAGGTGTCGTTTTATCTTAAATAAAAACCTTAGCCTCCTTTTTTTTCAATGATATTGAAATCCCGTACAACAAGTGTATCGTTCACGCATTAAGATCAAATTAATCTTTTTTGAGTTTAAAATCCAATTCTTCTGTGTCAAACGTCTTGGTGGGAAGTGTCTTGTGAAGTTGGGTATTTCTTGATTTGTTTTATTACTATGTAGGGCTGGAGCAGTGGTGGCAAAATATGGAGACAAGAGTGTGTACTTTGATCTAGAGGATTTGGGCAACACCACTGGCCAATGGGAGTTGTACGGATCTGATGCACCTTCACCATACAACCCTCTCCAGGTATATAATTCTCTGCTCCTCCCAAATTTCAGTTGGTGACTTGGTGTATAGAGTTCTAGAAGATAATGCAGGATTAGAAATATTCTATAATGCTATGTAGTTTCACTAGAGTTGTAATCCCGACGTTAAATGATAGGTTAAATAGAATGTGAAATTAAATGACAATGTTGTTAAATAGCATTACTTAACAATATTACAAGTGATTGTTTAAGTGCGTGAAGCTTAATTATATTGTTTTATTCCACCAATTATGTTTGGCCTCCATTTTTTTAAAAACTCATTTTCAACAACACATTTTTTCATAAAATAATTTTACATACAAACTCTTTTTTTTTTCCCTTAAACATACTCCAACAAAATACAATTTAAAAATGCATTTTAGCCCAAAAATAGGGCTCAAATAGGAGTCTAATAATTTTTTGGCGCCACTTTTCTGCCAAACGCCTAGCAAGAAACGTACTATCTTGTTTCTTCATATTGAAAATGTGAAATGATAAGAGACCTAACTCCCACATTGATTTGAACGAGTCTAAGTGAGATTGCTTGCGTGTTTCATATGGTAGGTTATTTGTGATCAAAACTTGGGACTCGTTTGACAGAGTTTTTGAAAATTCAAAAGTTGCTTTTAAAATTAAGGAGTTATTTTTGAACATGTTTAGATAATTTTCTAAAAAGACTTTCACACAATTCAATATGATAAACATGTCATTAGTGTCTTGGGACAAAACTTCATGTGCTCAAGAACCAATTTTTATTAGCCCTTAACCTCCATTAAATTAAAATTCATTTTTTCTCTCATCTTATCAATCACGTGTTTTTCAATAAAATAATGTTACAAAACATAAGAAGTTCTTCTTTCTTTTTAACCACACATTTTTTAACAAATTATTATTCATTTCATTATAATTTGAAAAAATGGAGCCCAAACAAGGGCTTAATGTATCGATTTACTATTGCAGAGCAAATTCTTCGAGATATTTGCAGCTCCACTCACCAAGAGAGGTCTACTTCTCAGGTTCTTGATATTGGGAGGTGGCTCCGCCCTTGCTTACTTTAGCTCCACCGCAACAGCGGACATTTTACCAATTGTCAAGGGCCCACAACTTCCACCCAAGCCTGGGCCTCGTGGCAAAATCTAATTCCCTCGGAAGTTGGAATCTTCAATTATTTGCCCTTTTGATTGGGTTTGGTGTGTCATTTTTGCCTGTTAATTATTGCCAAATTGTCGATTGTGTAATTATTTGAGCAGGGTGTTTGGCTTAGCTTATATAATAGTTAAAAGATTAAAGATATACGTACAGAGCCATATTTCACAGAAAACATATAGATTACTCACATGTGGACAGACCAACCTTATTAAAAAATTACCCCAAAAATACCCACCCCACTCCTGCTTGTGTGTCGGTAAAGGCCTTGTAATTTTTTGGCCTGTACGTGTAGTGCCTTTTTAGTTAAAAATGCCCTCAGTAAATTGGCTATAGCGACTTTGGAAACGTGATACAAGCACACATATTCAACATAAACTCGTCATCTAATGAAAACCACTTAAGGGATAAGAAAAATGAACAAGAATAACTTTTTTTTTTTTTTTTTTTTAAGAATTCCAATAAAAAGTGAAGATTCCAATGAATCGGCCAAGATATAAAGTCAAAAAATTTGTTTATATGCTCTATTATAATAACATACTAAACCATTTCGTATAAATTAACTTAATTTAAAGTTATAGATCGATATTTTATATTAAGACCTAGATTCTATTTTTAAAAAGTCAATTTTATTAAGAGAAATAGTTATAATCTATATTTCAATATCTAAATGTGAAAATTTATCTCTTAAACTTTTATAATCGAATATTAAAACCAAACAAGCAATAAGTTGTGAGACGGTCACTTTTATTGCACATCGGTCACTTTTATTGCACATAATCACTGTAACATAACGTTATTTTCAATAAAGTTAGATTTATTATACATATCTTCATAATGCCTATCGAAATTTTTTATAGAAAGGTGACGGTGACAAGCGTTATTTTATTCATTAAACATTATATGGTACACGGAATCCGGTATCGAAAATGGTAAAAAACTGCAGCTAATAAAGGTAAACAACGATACCAAGGAAAGATAAATATGAACCAATTAATTTGTAATAAGAAAAATGTCTTTAAGTGTCCGAAATTTGGTGATCGAATAGGTGATCGATCCTTACACAGAACGTGGACCCCGTGTGAATAAAATAATGTCCGACTCTCGAGGTGTGAGTGTTCGATTATCTCGCATGACAACCATTATGTTTGTGTAACGTGGTCCTTTGTCATAATCCCATATGATTTTTGGCTTGAATTTATTCTTGATTTCTTATTACGTGAAGATACCCTTAAAATCTATAATCAAAGAAATATTGTTTTAAAAACTATTAGACTGCAATTTATTTATTTATAAAAAGATAAACATATGCAGTATATAGTATTTATACAACCCCATTACAGAAAAGGCATTAGAAAAACTTCCTCTAAATCATTTCATTGCACTCCCTTCAACCTCTTCAAACCATTTAAGATGGTTAATCACGTCTCTATTAAACAAGACTGGACAGTATAATAGACAATTATTCATTTTACCATTCAGTACTGTCCAATCCATAGACGTGCAATTATAATACATCAAGGAGAAGTAGCACCTTTGAAGATGAGAAAGTTTAGTGTCTCCAACGTGAAATATATGAAAGTCCCTTTAGTATGTGTGAAAAAACATCCAAAGTTTGATCCAACCACGCATTGCCATCCATTCCCATATCTCTTATCAAACTCCTGCCAACATATTAAAATAACAACTTTGAGTTAAAAAAATCTTGAACTTTTCACTTGACTCAATAAAATCGTCATAGAAACACGAAAACAAATCGGTGTCACGCATAACTTTAAAAGAAAATATTGTGCACCACGAAAATATTATAAAACTTTATACATATATTTAACAATAGACATTAAACATAATAAAATAAGCTCTATTCCTAGTAATTATGGAGTATGAGTCATGTCGAATTGATAAAGTTTCACGCTCTTACGTTACGATTCTCAACCTTTACCATGACTTGGAATCGACTATAAAAAATCATAAAAGATTTTTTTTTATTTTTATATTTAAATCTATAAAAATAGACATATAGACATGAAAAATGAAAGAAGTATATTTCACTTTCTTTAAATATAACAAAACAAGCTCTAATTTCAAGAATTATGGAGTATGAGTGATGTCGAATTGACAAAATTTCATGCTTTATGTTTCCTTTACCCTGACTTGGAATCGACTATAAAAAAAGTTCAACGGAAATATTTTAATATCTAAAACGATAGACATGTAAAAGAAAGAAGTATTAATTTCTCACTTTCTTGATGTGGGCAGCAATGGATTTGCAGTCCATAACATCATAGAGATCCAGAGCTTGAGAAGCAGAAGCCATAGCTTGAATCTGCATCTTCAATGGCATATCAGTATCTTCTATCAAAGCTTTTCCTTCCAACATTTTTCTCTTCAAATTAAATCCCACTTCTACTTCAAGATTTCTGATAAACCCCAGATTTTTATATGCCTGTACTCAGTAGTAATCCGGTTTCTGTAGGTATATGTGTATATATAGGTGGCTTCCAAGTGTGAATGAGCTATTTGCTGTTAATTCTGGTGGTGGCACATAGTCCAATTTGTTTCTGTAGTCTTATTTTTTTTCCCTCTCTTTAAGGGGGGTTTTTAACTTTATTCTACGTTTGGCACTGATCATCTTAAGTGGATAAAGATGTTGTGGATAAAGATGGTGAGGCCTAAAAATAATCCCAAGATATATATGAATTTTAGTCTATAGTTAATTTGCTGCATTGTTGAAGTTTTAGGTTCAAAGAAATAATGAGTGGTGTTTGTGCTTTATTTTCTAAAATGCAATTTTTAAAAAACTCATTTTCAATTAGACGTTCTCTTAATAAAATAATTTTACATGTAAACATAAAATTTATCCTACTTTTTAATTGTATAATCTCTAAAAAAAATTCCAAAAAATTCTTTCTTAAAAATGGGGCCAAAAAAAGGGGCCAAATTTGTGCGTGTTTACAATTTATGAAGGTTATAAAAGTAGTTTTATATAGTATTGGATGGGGTAGATACTTTTAGTAAGATAATTTAATCAATGGTCACATAAGTTTCCTATAAGTTGCTACTTGCTCATTGAAATTGAAAATATTACTCGTTGCTCACCTAAATTTGAACAAAGTTACTCGTTGCTCACTAAACTTTACTTTAGATAATACTGATGGAAATAATATGAGTGATTGGTGGATAACTTTGTTCAAATTTGAATGAGCAGCGAGTAATAATTTAAATTTTGGTGAGTAAATAATAACCTATAACAAAATTTAGTAAACAAAGAGTAACTTTTTAAATATTGGTGTAGTAACTATAGTAAAATTCAGTGACCGTTGATTAAATTAACTCAATCTTTAGTTAAGGTTTATTGTTATCGATTTATGATAATCATAAACTTGTCACATTTGATAAAATGATAAATACGGGACGCGCTTGAAAGAGTATGCTCAACATTAAGGACATGTTTGAGCCCTCATCCTCTTTTGAGAATGCATTTTAGAATAATTGATTGATTATAATTGTGTGATTAAAATATAAGAAATATTTTTGAATTTGCGTGCAATATTATTTTATTGAAAAATATGTAGTTAAAAAGAGAGAGAGAGAGAGAGAAATATATTTTGATAATATTAGGGATCAAATAATGGCTAAATTCAAATGTGTCTATTTCTAGTTTAAGTTTTTAGATGGATTGATAATTACACGTAAAAATGAGAGAAAATAGAAGAAAGAATCATTGAGAAAATAGAAGAAAAAATCATTCTCTGATTCTCTATACAGTTAGTAATAAAATTCAACTGCATTAAAATGACAGTAATCTAAAGTTATTTAAATTTCAGCAAAACGCAAAAGAAAGTTGTATTTTTTATTTTTTATTTTTAAGAAAGACTCCTTTAAATTTATTCGATATGAATATGTTTTCATAAAAAAAAAAAAAAGAAAAAAAAAAAAAGGAAGCTTTCACTTTTTCCTTTTCGAATCCCTTCTGCCCCTTTTGTTTCCTTTGGAGTTTGGACAATGAAATGGGAAGAATATTCAAACAAAACAAGATGTAACACATTCAAAAATTCGTACTTTTCTCTCATTCAATCTGGAGTTTATAATTTTTTATTTTTATCTTTTATGTAATAATTTACGTTTGTATACATTCCAAAATTTCAACACTTGATCACCACGAAAATAGATAATTAAACAAATGCTACGAATAAAATTTTAATTTATTTAGCAAATAAATACATTATTACACGATACCAGTTTCTTATATCTAATAAAAGCAAACTATGTAATGTACACTTTACATCCATGTCAATGTCCCTACATCATTCCTTTTCCACTGGAAGACGTGAAGTCTACGAAGAGAGAAAAGTAGATGACAACATGTAAAGATTCTTTTCCCTCATAATGATAAGAACTATGCTACACAAATAGACTAAAAATAGGGTGCACATGTGTCAACACATAATTGGACTGTTTAAAAAAAAAAATAGCAAACACTCAATCATCTGTCGCCAAGTCAATCATCCACCATTTCATAAATAATTTTTTTCGTATGTCCTAAATTATAGAAATGTTTTTATTGATAGTATAATTAATTTTTTAATTTTTTTTAATATATCTATTTGACGTGACTTATTATCAAACGTAGGGATATAATTGAAAAAATATATAAAAAAATTTATATTTTCAAATATATTAATTACATTTTTTTAATTTGTTTGAAAATGAAAATAAACTTATCTGCGTGGAATGGAGGAAGGAAATAAATAATAGAAGAATCACAAGTGGTCGGCCCACAATTTCTCCTTTTGTTTGTTTGATCATTTTCCACCCAAACCAATCTATCAACATTATTGAA
>NC_036238.1:21868774-21869743 GCF_002742605.1 Olea europaea var. sylvestris
ATACTAGATGCTTGTGATGAACACGACTTATGGTTTCAACCTCCGCCTGAAATTCACGCTCCCCTTGACCACTACCAGCTTTTAGCTGTTTAATCGCAACCTCTTTCCCATCACGAAGTATTCCCTTGTGCACATATCCAAAGCCACCTTGACCAAGGAGGTTGGTGCTGGAGAAACCATTTGTAGCAAGAGCTAGCTCTTCATATGTGAATGTAGTTATTGAGAAACCCAAACAAGTATTAGTGCTTTGTTGTGGAACAGTCTCCTCACAGCTCAAGCCGCTATCTATAGAAGGTGGTGGGGGCGGGTTAGAACCGTCCATCGAAGGCAGCTGGTGATGCGACAATATGCTAGGTTTTGGCAGCATTCCACCCATGTTGCCAGACAGCGGTGGAGAAATCTGTTGCCGGTGATGGTGCGGACCACCGAAAGAATCTATAAAAGAAAAATGCATGTATGAATTGCATTTATGCAATCAATATAAAACTGAGCAAAAGAATGTCTTGGTGATTGAAAGAGAGAGTTCACACTAACAATGGATATGAATTTCACAGTTTAGATCATTCATGAATGGACTTGGATTACTTGTACAATCTTGAATTGAAGTGTCTTTGACTCGAGGCCCTTCACAATATTGTTGGAAAAACTTAATTTGATCAGTGCCATGCAATATACCAGCGATTACCAAATGGATCTTAAAATAAATATGTAACCTTTCCCATCGTACTAATCATCACTAGCCTCATCTTTGACACCTTATAAACTAAACATGTCAGTTTGAGACTCGGTTAAGAGGTGAAATCTTGGTGTAGCATCAATTCGCTTGGAGAGAAGATTCTTTTGTTGTCATATATAATTTCAACAACAGCAGAAAAACTCCTTCACTGAGGTGGCTAGGTGGACTCAAAATACTTCAGTTCAACTATTAGAATGCAATCAAAGCCTCCTCAATTAACACAATATAAAATA
>NC_036238.1:21870992-21872816 GCF_002742605.1 Olea europaea var. sylvestris
CCATGTAAATCTGCCTACATCCTTAAATTAAAAAATAACTAGAGAAAAGAACATGAAAAAAGAGAAAAGAGATTGGCGGTACTTCAACTGAAAATTTACCATTTTGCTTTCTGGTTTTCTTCAATCAACTAGAAGTTGATAGAATGTATTTTTATTTTTGAAAATGCTAGACAATTCTAAGTTGTGATATTTCAAATCGATCATTTCTTAGACTATCATGATTTTACCGATAGTAAATACCTTCCTCTTGACAGGCATATGATACCAACTTACCAAGAAGATTTGTTAATACTGTCACTGTGTTGATATCTTTTTGTACTTAATTGTTACTGGAACAATCAAGGGCATCTTATCTGAATCTCTTCAGTATAAAATACTTTTCAAGATTCTTTTGTATAGTCCTTATTGTCAAAACTACCACCGTAGATACCCAAGTCAAACAAACTGATCAAAATCCTGAAATTGGAAGACTATACACACAAACCAAAACGACCGAGAAGGATTAGAATTGTTTCATTTCAGCATCATATTCAATGTAATACGGATGCATGAGCATGGTAGAAGTAATAAAGTAAAAAGACCCAAGTATTCAGCAACTAAAATCCAAATGGCACCAGTGAATTAATCTCTATAGACATACATTAATATCTCAAATTGATAATTTTAGTCAGTAATGAGAGCAATACATTTATTTGACTCCTCGCATTAGTTTCTTCACTATACTCGCATCTAATATACAATTAGGCATCAAAAAGAGAAATTATACAAGAACTCCGCCAAAGTGAAACCTAATATCTTCGAGAAAAATGGAATCCATATTCATCAATTCAAAGCATAAAAATATTGTTTACCTTTCGGCCCTTGCTCAGAAGCATAAGCAAAGTTGTTCAATCCAAGGCGCCTTTTTCTCCTCTTGTACCAAAGGACGAAAATACCCACGCAAACAAGCACAATTGCCCCGCCTATACCAATCCCCACACACAGAGCTAACAATGTAGTATTTCTGTTCGATGAGCCAGGCGGAGCCGCCTCCGGAGTCAAGTTAACAGGAGGAGCAGTAGTTGTAGAGTTCACCGGAGTAGTTGGATTGGTTGCATTATCTGCCGGAAGAGAAGGTAACGGCGGCGAAGGTGTTGCGGGCGGAAAAGACGGAAGGTCACCCCCAACTGGCGGTAAAGACATCGCCGGAGTTCAGTGTTCAGACTTCCGGGGAGTATTTTGAGAGAAATTTTTTATAATTATTAATTTTTTCCTGGGATGTTTTGTAGAGAAAGAAAATGGAGAGTAGAAGCACCGAGAAGGTATAAACCAGCCGGTGCAAAATGAATAGAAAATCCGACCCGAATCCCGCCGTCAGGATGGAATGTACAGAAACCGAGAGTATAAGTAGCTGTCACCTGAGTGGACTGAGAAGTGACAAGGGGAATGAGGTGACGTCGTTTAGTGTATTCAGAATATATAATTTTCGAAATAGAATTATTTAGTTGCCTAAAATAATTAAAATAAGATATTTTGAAAACTTTCCTTCCGTGCGCAAGGGAGTAAAGCCCGTCGTACTATTCGAGGAATTGACATGTCAGGTTATCAATTCTTGTGTTAAAAATGATTTTGGAAATTTGCACCATTGGTCCTCAATCTAATGTTTTAGTATCAAATTGACCCCAATCTTTAAAACGAGCAAGTTGACTTTAATCCGGTAGTTTCACAACCGAACTCAAACTTGATCGTTGCACGCCCAACTTTACAAAGCTAAGCTTACACTCCAACTTAATTGTAGTTAAAGAAAAAATTAAAAGTAAACCTATTTCTATAAGGTTACGTAAC
>NC_036238.1:21876645-21898632 GCF_002742605.1 Olea europaea var. sylvestris
AACTTTTGAAAATATACCTAATTTTCCTTGTTTTTAAGGAAAATATTTTCCTTGGGTAGTGGTGGTTTTTATTTTCCACAAAAAATGGAAAATATTTTTTTTTCTAGGTAATATTTTCCATGCCAATCAAACACACTCTAAATAAAAAATACGTGACCAAAAGTAAGAAAACATTTTATGGGAAAAAATATCAATCAAATAATATAAAAGTAAGAATTTAAATAAAAAATTACATTTTCTATGAAAAAATATTGACAATCAAACGCAACTATTCACTATATGAAAAGCGAGTCAAATTTTTAAAGATGATTTTACGAAATTACTAAAACCTCTTCAAAGGGCCTGTATGGGAAATTTTTTTCCACCAGTTAGTTGGAAAAGTCATGTTTGGAAATTTTTTTAGAGTATTGGTTAAATTATTCAAAACTAGTGTAGGGTAATTTGAGGCATATTTTTCATCCCCAAATCGGTGATTTTTTTTCCATTTCAACTTGTCTTCCAAAGTTTATCAAGCCATGAAAATCACACGAATTTTCTTGTTTATTCTTGTTGACAAAAAAATGATAAAACTCTCGAAAAGTAAACTTTGTGAATAGTGAAGCAATCTTTCCTCCTATAACAATCATCCGTAAGCAAAATTGGGATTCGAAACAAACTTTTATCTTATTAGGGCAAAAGATCCCTCCTACCACAGTGCAAAAATATTTTCTACGGACCTAAAGCGGAGAAAAATAGCTACGAAAGCACCATATTAAGATGCAACAAAGATATAGAGAGTTAGGCGTTAGAAATAATTTGTAAAATGTCACAATACAATATTTTTATTTCGGGGGAAAGGCAAAACTCATTTAATGCAGTAGCATGTGGACTTCAACTGAGTCGACTAAAACACTCAATGTCAACCTTGACAAGTAAGGCAAGCTCACAAACCCGAAAGATATAACAACAGAATTTCCAAGGATCTACTGCTAGATATCAACTCTAATAGCAACATAGTCTTTATTCAAACGGTCCACCTCACACTCTTTGGTTTCATAAAGGAGCAATTCATTTCACACCCGTGTCCTGCTCGAGCATGAGAATTGATCAATACTTCAAGGCAATTTGGCAAGTTTGAAAAAATCCGACTGTAGGAAGGACTTTAGCCATACTCTCAGTCAATTACCTATTTACAGCCCTTCCTTTTGATGCCGTTCCTATCAAGTTGAAATAGAGGTTGCCTTCCTAAATGACCACATATCTTCATATTTCTCACCAAGGCACCATTAAGGACCTTTTTATCTCAGCCAAACATGCCGATTTGACCTTAATGGCAATTTCTAGATACATTTACCTTGAGAGGTTCCTACATATCGACACACAGAGCAACTAAGATCTACATAGGTGATGCTAATTTTGGAAGAACAGAATCAACTCATTTGAGAGGTAAACACGGGAAATTCATGTGTGGATTGTATTGTTTCTGGAGTATAAATTTCTCTATCAAACAATTTGAAAATAATACATTAACAGAATTATTGTATTGTTACTTGCATAGTGTAACGAGATGATCAATAGGCTCAAAATGTTAATTCGAGCTCATCAACTTCACTATATTTCTTTTAAATGAATTTGTTGCCTTCACAAGTGTTCAAGGTGTTCAGAAATAACCCAGCTACATGAATAAGTTCAATGATAAAATTTAAAACAATAATGCTATACGTACATTATTGTTTGACAATATTGCATTACAACATGATGTGGCAGCAAAAAGAAAACCAATAATGCTATCTGTATAATATTGTTTGACAATGTTGTATTACAACACGACGTGACAGCAAAAAGAAAACACGAAAAAAAAAGAACCATTCAAATTTTGAATTGTCATTACCGAAGAGAGTCAGTCTTTTGTTCCCCAAATTATAGAATCCAAATGAACCCAGCAAACCATCCCTCTTCTGCCCCAATGTCTTCCCATTTTCGGCGACTTCTCCTCCAATTTCTTCCCATTTTCGGCGACATCTCAACCACTTGAAATAGCCGGAATCCACGTACCCGTCACCTCTGACTATCACGTGACTGCATATTTCTTTGAGGATCGAGGATTCAAAGACCGTCTCTGGCCATCGCGTGAAGGAGTCCGTTCCAGATCAAAGATTCAGTCGCCGTCTCCTGCTTGTGCTCACTACAATTTAATTTTTAAGTTTGAATTTAACATTGGCAACACCGTTCAAGATCGATGAAGGCTTCACAGATCTCCAACATCAAATCCACTGAATTTGAAAAAGTTGCCTTCACAGTAAGATTTGGTTGTTATACTTTCAGTTTATTGGGGTTTTAATTTGTTTCAACGTAGAGAAATTACAATTTCAGATAAGGTTGAATTCTGAGATTTATGAAATTTCAATGTTTTGTCGATACTACTCATTCACTTTTGTATGAATTTAAGGTTAGACAGTATACATTTTCGTATGAAAAATTATTGAATTTCAGGATGAGTGGTAAATATAC
The DNA here is from genome assembly GCF_002742605.1 of Olea europaea var. sylvestris. Lineage (NCBI taxonomy): Eukaryota > Viridiplantae > Streptophyta > Magnoliopsida > Lamiales > Oleaceae > Olea > Olea europaea. The sequence goes on from NC_036238.1 coordinate 21,879,136, forward strand.
CTTGTGTGTGACTTGTGAATATATTGTCATAATATAATTTGTCCTCTTACGTGTGAGTGTATTTAGTGAGTAGAAACTGGGTACATAGCTAAATAGTGTATATATAATGCATTTGATGTTGAAGAAGTTTTTCCAAAGCCAGGCTCTACACTTATCATTTGTGGTTGCCTCAATCAAAGCCGATCGAATCAGTTGACGATATGTCTTGTATGTTTCGATCGCAAGTTCGGCTTAACAATGATCAAGAACTCCACATATCTATGAACGTGACGATCCGCATAGGCAAGTCGAGCACCAAAGGGAACACCAAATGCAAGGCACTGGCTTGATTAAAGGTGGATGTTCACATCCGTGCATCGAATTTTGTGTTCAAGTGTGAAGAAAATGGAAATGTCAGTTTCAACATTTTGTAAATTTAACAATTGTATCATGACTTAATGCTAAATTTTGTGTTGATGTTACGGATTTGCTTCACACAACATGCATTATCATTCGAGGTTCTCTTTCATTTTCTATTCGATAGTGTACTACTTTTTTTTGAATGGGTATACCATCAAAGAAAACATAATGGAGTTTATCAAATTTCACAAACAAGGTATTCCAAATAAACACCATGAACAAAATGACCTTAGAGAAATTGACAACACTTGTGACTTAAATCGTAGTTTCAATTAACACCGAATTCCCTGCCACTTTTTAGGCTCAAGATCATCCTTAAATCCAAACAATTGAAGGAATTGATACACTTGAACATACAAATTTTCAATTAAAAAACTAGTGAAAATACAAATTTCCACAGCATGTACACTAGAAGTAAACAAACTGTCCTCTTCTCCAGATATGTGGCAACTATTTACACTACAATAATTCATAATTTTTAGTTCCCTTGGCAAATGAAAGTCCAATATTCATTCGCCTCCCTTTCATGTCAGCAGTCTTCCTCATTTGCAAAAGGTATGGCTTCACTAAAGACAACAAAAGACAATCCCATTATAATCTTTCATCAGGGAGAGTTAGGATGATTTTGCAAAAGATGATTCACCGCGTTAGAGAAAGTAGTACTAGGTGTAGACGCTTGGCTTGCATGGTCACCCTATGTCATCAAAAGAGAAAGCAAATGAAACTTCAAACAGACGAACATTAGAAATTTGATGTACTCACCAACAAGAGTTGTGCATAGGAGAACGGTGTAGGCACTGAAGTTTGTTGTTCTTGATATGCCTGAACAGATGATGCACCATCTGGTGGACAAAAACACCTTGAAGTTGGCATCTTTCCTTTGGACAAAGCCAATTTAGCCTACATATACATTATACCCACCCAAAAAAAAAACGGAAAAAAAATTTCTTCTTAGTAATTAATTCTCTAGATAAACATATTCAAGGGTTGATTTTATATATATATATTTTTTGGATTAAAACTCCAGATTTTCTAAAAATAACTTCAAGCACTAATTTACTTTTATTATTAGTTTTGACAAAATAATATTTATTTCTTCTCTACTTGAAAATATTACCCTTATGGAATATTAGCTACATTTACATCCTCAGAAATAAGAATTGGTTTTAGGATTCCATGTACTTTTATCGGTTAACATATAAACTTACCTTTGGTTTCTTTGAAGTCAACTCCAACGGGGCTTTGCTCCGAAGTTTTCTAGGCGCACCCTGCTTGCTCGCCACTTTAGGATCAAGTACAGAGCAACTGGCATTATTTTGCGAGCCGGTATAATTCGAGGATATTCGTATATTACGCTGCATTTGGACATTACATACGCCGATCGACCTTGAGCTCAGAAGATCCTCCTGTTGAAATTGTATCCATTCCATTATAGCATAGGTCAGACCTCCACCTTCTGCTGCTAGGTCTGCAATGGAAGCAAAAGCCTTGAACATTTTATCATAACGCAACTGTGCAAGAGTGCTTACCAACCCATCATAGTGTACAGCAACCCTAGTGTGTGCCTGTTAACATCCCTTCTCCATAGCCAAAGTATATACCTATCCGGTAGTACAGTTACGTCATTACGGATAAGTACTACAATCGCATGTCGGCAAAGTATTCCTCGGAACTCGAATAAGTGGCAGTTGCAAACAATTTCACAATTTTACGTATGAAATAAGACTTTGTATATTTTTTTCTTTCGTCGATCGCTGCATAAGACGTCCTCGCGTACGTCATACGTTGTCCCCGAGCAACCATCCACATCAGACATTATGTCACAATATACCTTCCCCGTGAACTCAGATTGTACTTCCCTAAATTTTGAAATTGTGCACACTGGCTGAAATTACTTTTCCATTTCATAGGTTGTTGTGCATGGGACTATTTGAGAAAATGACTTGAAATCAGCCTGAAACTCCTTCTCAACTTTGTTCCATAGTGTACGTTCATACTGTTCGACGAATTGCTTCAACGATGTCTTTGAGTGCACATATCCATCAAAAAAGGCATTCATACTCTCCGACCTTGTGTTGTTTACATTCCGGCCCAAAATGTCATTTTCAAAAAGCAAGGAAGCCATCGACCTCTATTCTCGTAGAGCCCCGATAACTAGTCATTGTCTTGCAACTCATACTTATCTATCATTGTTTTCCAACTATCTTCAAATTCTTCAATATACTGTTAATCATTCACCAATACATGTATAGCAAAGAATATAGATCCCTTATCCACGTGCTAGCCTACTTTTTCTGAAAACTTCTTCATAATGTGCCATAAACACCATCTATACTCGTATTCGAGAAAACTACTTATATTGCATTTTACATTTTGCATTGCCCTATCTTGATCCATTATTATTCCATGTGGAGCTTTACCCTGCATACATTTAAGTCATGTCCTGAATAGCCATATAAATGTATTTGTGTTCTCATTTGATAACAAATCACAACCAAGCAATATTGATTGTCCGTGGTGATTCACACCGACAAATGGGGCAAATTGCATGTCATACTTGTTAGTGAGGTAAGTAGTGTCAAATGTAACAACGTCATTGAACTCTTTATATGCTTGACGACACCGATTGTCTACCCAGAACACATTCTTTAGCCGCGATTCTTCGTCCAAATCAATACTAGAGTAAAATCCTGCGCATTGTGTTTGCATTTCTGAAAAGTAAGATTGTATTGCTGCAACATCTCCTTCTCCAAGTTTTAATTGCCTCACATGTTCGATATAGTTTCTACAATCCTTTTCTACGCAAGCAAGATTCTCATATCCACCAGCTTCAACAACTGCAGAGTTGAAACTTTTGTGCAACAGAATTCCTGTGATGCCATTAACTTCAATCTTCCGTTTCACATGTGAGCTTAACTCTCTGTTGCATCGATACAACCTTGATTTTGAAGGACTTAGTTTACGGTTGTGGTCGAGGTGTACTGTTTTAATTACCCAAAATTCATGATAATCAGATGCCGCAAAGATTCTGGCTTTACGGGATCTGCATTGTCGGTTGAGGCTTCAAAAAACCACTTGTGGAACCACTTCTTCATCCTTTATAACTGCATGTCAATGTCACATAACACAGAACTCCAGCGTCATCTTTTTTCGAATTCCGTTTCTTAACTGGGAAACCTACATTGTAAGCATATTTCTTATAGAAATCAAAAACTTCTTTTTGGTCCGTGAACTTCATACCAACCGCAAGCGCTGTCACGCCATCGCTTCCTCTCATTTCATCTTCACATGCATTCATATTGTCTTCGACGTTCTCATTTTTGGGTTTCATCAATAAATCATGTTCCACTCTTGCCATAATTTCTCCTATATCAAAATTAGCGATCACGTTCAAAAAACCATAATCTTTCCATAATTTTACGACAATACATATAAATCATAGCAACATTTTAGGTTGGGATTGGATCGGAGGACCCAACATTCGTTTTCACATACATCAATATGAACTTCTCATCAAATTTATCTAGTATACATTTAGTGAACTTCATATATGCCAAAAACCAATTATTCAATATTCCAACATTATTTCCAGATTTCGAAAGAAAATAATTATGAAATTTTGCAAAAACGATTCACACCTTTTACTGTAGCTATAGCCGTCAGGGAAGAGGTCGACGGTGCGAGTTCATACACAGCAGCGATGGCTTTCCCAAACTTTGCAAAATTTCTGGGTTGACAAATCAGTTCTTCGATAAAATGACTCATTGGAGCTCGACCCAACTTGCACAAGTTGTAAAATGTTATCGCATCTACTATTCACAAACGGAAATCAAGTCGGGAGAATGTGTCTGTGATGATTTGGGTTTTGAATGGGATGACATATTTGGGGTGCTCTCGTGGAATTTGCGGGAAATCGGGTATTGACCAATGTTATTTGTTTGGTTTGGCTCCCATTTTACTATTCCCAATGGCCATATTTCTTTTTCCTTCTTTTCGTGTTTTTTTTTTCCAATAATGCGACGTCAGGTTGTAATGCAAAATTGTCAAAGGACATTGTACGTATAGCATTATTAAATTTAAAATAAGGGGACATATGTCATTTTTTCACTGGACAGTTAGAAAAAAGCAGCTAGACAAGTGTCGGCACCTGTCACCAAACCTTTTTCCCCCTGTTTGAGTAGCTTTATTAGTTCTTGTCACAATCCCAATTTAGTCATTTAACTCTATGTATAAAGATTTAAAAATTTTGTGCACTTCGTGAAGAGAAAAAACTTTTGACAATTTGTAGAGTATGAGGTAGGCAAGCATCAATAAATATAAGATAATTGAAAATTTTCTTATATACTTGGTTACATTGCAAAAAGTATATTAGATACTAGTAGATATACAAAAGTTGCATTACAAAAGTTTCACTACACAAAAGTTGCATTATGCAAAAGTCGCACTGCCACCATCTTGCTACCATAACCAATCAATTTCGACTAATATTTATACTACATGTCAAAGACTACCAGAACATATTTATTCTCCGAGAAAATCATTTGAAAATAAGTACATCAAAGTGGTGGCCTAGGAGTTGTCTATATAATAATGGGATCCCACAAAGTGATGAAAACCCGAAAATTCTGGATACATCATCCATGTATAGACTTCTTTAACATACATGCAATACTGGCCATCCTCAGAAATCATCCATTCACCCGAGGTAAAATCAATATATTCAATAGGGATCATCTACAAGAAAATAAATAAAATAATGTGAATATATTTATTCGGTGAATAATCTATACCATAATCTTCATTTTATTTGAATAAATAAGGAAAATAATGTGCCACAATTATAGATGTTCAATTCTATCCATGCGCGCAATATGAAAATAACAATATATGAGCTCATTAGTCAATTACACCAATTTGGTGTAAAATCAATAATATCAATCATTATCCAATGTAATGTCAATATTCAATGCAATGCAATGTCAATATCAATGGGTAGAATCTTGGATCTATAATTGATTTGAAAAACAAGAAGTAATCCAATAAACATAATTGCAATAAATATGTTTGAAATAAAAGTAGGTATAGACTACCCACCTTCAAGTTGCAAGACAAATAAAGTGCTATCTTTATGAAGTTATTTGATTTTAGTTTTTGTTGAATGCATTTCCATTTCTCACATTCTCCACTATTTATAGTAATAATTTAGAATTAGATTTAGAATTAATTTATTTTCTTTATTCATTATTTTCCTACCTTTTACCCTATTATGCCACTTGTCATTGTAGTATTTAGAATGACAAAGTGATATGTGTAGGATGACCACTTTATACCATTTGTCATTTTCATATTTAGAGTAACAATGTTATTTATTGAGAGTAGCCACCACATTTCCCTTAATTTTTCCACATGATTTTTTAATCAAAATTTTAATTTAATTCTTTTCATAAGCTTATAATATTATTAATAAATTTCTTTTACTATGTTAAATGAAATATACATCACAATATAAGGTAGGAATATGCATTATAAACTTACTAAAGTTTTGGGAAGTCACAATCCCCCCCCAAAAAATATTTCGTCCTCGAAATGACCTTAGTCAAAGAGTTCGGGATATTGAGCTTTCGTTTCATCCTCTCTTTCCCAAGTTTCTTCTTCGATGACATTACTTTGCCACAAAACACAAACTATGGGTATTTCTGTTAAGATTTGGGATCCATCTTAATAAGGTCAACCTTGTTAAGAGGAGTGTCCCAATCCTTTATATATTGGTCATTATTTCGATATTTTACCGATGTGGGATTATATTCCCTTAACATGCCCCCGCAAGATGGTGGCTCGTTTGAGCAGACCAATCTTGAAATCCGTGTGCTCATTTTTAAAGACTTAATCTGATCGAATCGATCATTGGAGCTTCCTGTGCTTTGATACCATGTTAAGACTTGGTGTCCATCTTAATAAGGTCAACCTTGTTAAGAGGAGTGTCCCAATCCTTTATATATTGGTCATTATTTCGATATTTTACCGATGTGGGATTATATTCCCTTAACAATTTCCTTCTTGCGAAGCTTCTTAGTATCCTTCATTAATATTTTGACTGGTTTTTCTTTCCAAGTCAAATCAGGATGAAAATCAGTTGGTGTCTGTGTTAACTTATGAGCGGGATCTGGAATATATTTTCGAAGAGTTGACACATGAAATACATCATGTATTTTTCTCATCTGTTCAGGTAGCTTTAATCGATAAGCAACTTTACCAATACGGTCAAGGATTTCGAAGGGTCCGATGTATCTTGGTGTCAATTTCCCTTTTTTCCAAAATCTTAGTAAACCATTGATAGGAGATATTTTAATAAAAACATTATCTCCTATTTCAACTCCAGCGGTCGTCGTCGTTTATCTGCATAGCTACGCTGTCGATCGTGAGCTATCTTTAATCGTCTATTAATTTTGTCAACTGCTTTCACCATATCTTGAACCATTTCGGGGTTTGTGATTTTATTTTCACCTACTTCATTCTAATATAAAGGGGATCGACATTTTCGGCCGTATAACGCTTCAAATGGAGGCATTTTGATTAACATGTGATAACTATTATTATAAAAGAATTCAATTAAAGATAAATAATAATTCCAACTGTGCTGAAATTCCAAAACACAAGCGCGAAGCATGTCCTCCAGAGTTTGGATAGTTCGTTCTGTCAGGCCATCGATTTGTGAATGGAAAGCTGTACTGAATTGAAGTTTCGTACCTAAACAGCTTTGTATCTCTTTCCATAATGGTGACAAAAATCGTGGATCACGATCTGATGTAATCGTAACGGGTACACCATGGAGTCGGACTATTTCTTATATATACAAGGTAGCAAACTGTTCCATTTTGAAGGTCATTTTAATGGGTAAAAAGTGTGCAGACTTAGTTAGTCAATCTACTATTACCCATTAGCGTCAAAACCCTTTGTAACCTTGGACAGACCACACACAAAATCCATTGTAATCTGTTCCCATTTCCATTCTGGAATTTGTAAAAGTTGTAGCAATCTTGCTGGTCTATGATGTTCTACTTTTACTTGTTGATAGGTTAAGCATTTGGCTACGAATTCGACAATTTGACGTTTCATACCCAGCCACCAATACAATGTTTTAACAGCGTGATATAATTTGGTGGTTCTAAGGTGAGCAGTATAAGGGGTTGTATGTGCTTCCTATAGAATATCATCCCGTAGTCTATTTATATTAGGTACATATATTCGATTTCTGTATAGAAGGATTTTCTGATCTGAAATACAATGATCTGTTTGTTTTCCGCTAGCTAAGTTTTGTCGAATCTTAGTAGCAAAATGATCGCTCTTTTGACCTTCTTTGATTTTCTCCATAATGATTAATTGTACAGTAAGAGTGAATAATTGTTTCCCTTTTGGTCCTTTTCTTTTAATTGGGAGCTTTCTCAATCTTCACTTGATTGGTCAAATGTCTCCTGATGGGAAAGTTTTCTGTTTAGTGCATCAGCAACTACATTTGCTTTTCCTGGATGGTATCTAATGGTACAATCATAATCTTTGATTAATTTCAACCATCTTCTTTGTCTCATATTCAACTCTTTTTAGGTAAAGAAGTACTTTGAGCTCTTATGATCTGGGAAGATCTCACATTTTTCTCTATAAAGATAGTGGCACCATATTTTAAGTGCAAAAACAATGGGTGCCAATTCTAAATCGTGTATAGGATAGTTTAGTTCATAAGATTTCAGTTGTCGAGAGGCATAAGCAATTTCCATGCCATGTTGCATCAACATACAACCTAACCCATTTCTTGAGGCATCATTATAAATTGTAAATTCTCCCGCTCCATCAAGAATAGTTAAAATGGGTACAGTGGTAAGCCATGTTTTAAGCTCTTGAAAACTCTTATCGCACTCATCTGTCCATCTGAATGGAATATTCTTCCGTGTGAGCCGAGTCAATGGAGAAGCGATTTTTGAGAAGTTGTGTACAAATCGTTTATAATACCCAGCTAGCCCAAGAAAACTATGTACTTTGGTAGGCGTAGTTGGTTGCGCCATTTAAGAATTGCATCAATCTTACTGGGATCTACCGAGATTCCTTCTTTGGTGATAACGTGTCCTAAAAACACCACTTTTTCCAACCAAAATTCACATTTTGAGAATTTAGCATAAAGTTGTTTTTCTCTTAAGATCTGTAGGACTGTATGAAGATGGTTTGCGTGATCATCTCGAGTTTTTGAATAGACTAAAATATCATCAATGAATACAATGACAAATTTGTCTAGATAGTCCTTGAAGATTCGATTCATTAGGTCCATAAATACTGCTGGTGCATTTGTCAGTCCAAATGGCATTATAAGAAATTCGAAATGCCCATAACGAGTGTGAAATGCGGACTTAGGAATGTCTTCCTTTTTAATCTTCAATTGATAGTATCCAAATCGCAAATCTATTTTCAAGAAAATCGCAGAACCATGTAGGTAATCCAACAGATCATCAATACGAGGTAACGGGTACTTGTTTTTAATAGTGATCTTATTATGTTCCCGATAATCGATACAAAGTCGTAAAGATCTTCTTTTTAACGAAAAGAACTGAAGCACCCCATGGAGATGTACTTGGTTGAATGAATCCTCGATTCAACAAGTCATTTAATTGGCTTCTTAATTCCTTAAGTTTAGAGGGGGCCATTCGGTATGGAGCTTTGGATATAGGGTAAGCACCTGGTTGTATCTCTATGCCGAACTCAATTTCCCGTTCAGGTGGCGGCCCAGGTAAATCCTCAAGAAATACAACCTGGAACTCTTAGACAACAGTTATTGATGATGGGGGTAATAGCTTTGTCTGCACTAAGTTGGTACAAACTTACTCAATACCTAGTTAAAAGCTTGGTAGCCTTGGTTGCCGAAATTATAATTATAGATGTTTTCTCAGGTATCAGAAAGGATACAATGTTTTTGCCTAGAAGCTTTAAAGTTTTGGACTTACAATCAATTAAAGCCTCATAGGTGGTTAACCAATCCATGCCTAATATAATATCAAAATCATGAAAGTCAAGTAGGATAAGATTTGTTGGAAGTTCCATATGTTCAATATACAAGCTAGCCTTGGGTAAAATAAATTTAGCATGGCGATTTGGACCACGAGGAGTAATGATGTCCATATTATGTGGTACTAGAGTTGGTTTAATATTCAGATTATGCAAAAATTTAATGGATATGAAAGAATGAGTGGCACCGGAATCAAATACGGTAAAAGCAGGTGTAGCATAGGCATATATCGTACTTGTAATGACTTTCGCATCTTCGGCAACTTTAGGTTGTACCATTGCAAATACTCTACCTACTGGACGATTGGGTTTCTGCTGATATTTCCTTTTGTTGTTTGGACAATCCTTTACCAAATGGCCCTCTTTTCCACAACCAAAACACAATACAAGTTTAAGTTGACAAGGCCCACTATGGAATTTTCTGCAATGAGCACATGATGAAGGCGTTGTCTCCTTGAATTTGTCTTCCATTTGAACCTTTTTGTTTGGGAACCAAGGAGTATTTTTGCCAATCCTGGTACTTTTAGTGGTACTGTTCCAATGCCTATTACTCGAGGGTTTCATTTCTCGGGCTTGAGTTATTTTGGCCTCTGCTTGTTCTGCCACTAATGCCTTATCTATTACCATGGAAAAATCCAAGCCTTGAATTCCTGACATTTGTACATCTCGTGCCAATTCTAGTTTTAGCCCTCCAATGAAACGATCAATTTTTACTTCGCTAGTAGTGGTCACGTGAGTTGCAAAACGTGACAATTCTTCAAACTTCGTAATATACTCAGATACAATCATTGATTTCTGTTTTAAAAATAGAAATTCACTTAACTTTTGCTGTTTGGCTGTAGAAGAGAAATATTTTGCTCAAAATTTTTCGCAAAAAGTTTTCCAGGTCATGTCTTGAGCTTTTCTAATGCTGGTTAAGGTATCCCACTAATGTCCAGCATTTCCCCTTGACATAAATGATGCACATATAACTTTTTTGAATTCTGGAATATGTGCATATGTAGACATACGTTCCATGGTACGAATCTAATTTTCCGCTTCAATTGGATCTTTCGCATCCTCAAATATCGGGGGTTTTAATCATTGAAAGCAATTACTAGTATCATTTTCTTCCCTGGTCCTGGAAGATTCTCCATTGGAAGTGTAGTTGTTGATTAGTTTATTTATCTGTTGAGCTTGACGCCGGACCAATCGAGTCAAATGTTCAATTGATGCAGTGTTACTATCACTTTGGTTATTCTGAGACATTTCGTGGCTATTGCAAAACAACAATGTTCGTTAATGATCAATAAAAAAAAATTCTTGTAATTTGGTGTCCATATGAAACATTATATTTATATTTATTTCTTTTTAATGAAAGATTCACTTTCTATTACCGAGTTCTAAAGCAATAAGAAAAGTCTCACGTAACCTATAAGACTTACCTTGTGAATGGATACCAGAAGATGGAATTTGCATGTATGTCACGTTATAAGATCGAATTTGAAACTTTGGCTCTGATACCATAATTGTCACAATCCCAATTTAGTCATTTAACTCTATGTATAAAAATTTCAAAATTTTGTACACTTCGTGAAGAGAGAAAACTATTGGCTATTTGTAGAGTATGGGGTAGGCAAGCATCAATAAATATAAGATAATTGAAAATTTTCTTAGATACTTGGTTATATTGCAAAAAGTATATTAGAGACTAGTAGATATACAAAAGTTGCATTACTAATCTTTATACTACATATCAAAGACTACCAGAACATATTTATTCTCCAAGAAAATCATTTGAAAATAAGTACTTCAAAGTAGTGGCCTCGAAGTAGTCTATATAATAATGGGATCCCATAAAGTGATGGAAACCCGGAAATTCTGGATAAGTCATCCATGTATAGACTTCTTTAACATACATGCAATACTGGCCATCCTCAGAAATCATCCATTCACCCGAGTTAAAATCAATTTATTCAATAGGGATCATCTACAAGAAAATAAATAAAATAATGTGAAAATATTTATTCAGCGAGTAATCTATACCATAATCTTCATATTATTTGAATAAATAAGGAAAACAATGGGCCCCAATTATAGATGTTCAATCCTACCCATGCGCGCAATATGAAAATAACAATATATGAGCTCATTAGTCAATTACACCAATTTGGTGTAAAATCAATAATATCAATCATTATCCAATGCAATGCTAATATTCAATGCAATGTCAATATCAATGGGTAGAATCTTGAATCTATAATTGATTTGAAAAGCAAGAAGTAATCCAATAAACATAATTGCAATAAATATGTATGAAATAAAAGTAGGTATAGGCTACTCACCTTCAAGTTGCAAGACAAGTAAAATGCTATCTTTATAAAGTTACTTGATTTTGGTTTTTGTTGTATGCATTTCTATTTCTCACCTTCTCCCCTATTTATAGTAATAATTTAGAATTAAATTTAGAATTAATTTATTTTTCCTTAATCATTATTTTGCCACATTTTACCCTATTATGTCATTTGCCATTGTAGTATTTAGAGTGGCAAAGTGATATGTGTAGGATAGTCACCTTATACCATTTGTCATTTTCATATTTAGAGTAACAATGTTATTTATTGAGAGTAGCCACCTCATTTCCCTTAATTTTTCCACATGGTTTTTTAACCAAAATTTTAATTCAATTCTTTTCATAAGCTTATAATATTATTAATAAAATTCTTTTACTATGTTACATGAAATATATATCACAATATAAGGTATGAATATGCATTATAAACTTACTAAAGTTTTGTGATGTCACAGTTCAGCAGTCATTTTTCAAGATAAAACGAAATTTATTTCCTAAGGAAGCGGCACAACAATTTGTAGGAGTTCCAACAAACTCAATGAAGTGTTTTCATTCCGAGAATAATATCAAAATGAGAGAAGGGAGGGGGAAGAGGGGGAATGAGATTCAAAATTTAGAACGTTTGCAATGAAAATGGTATGATTGTTTTGGTAGTGAGTCAAACTATTTATAGATTCATTTGTAGCCATTCGAACATTCTTCAAACCCTTTCACAACAGTCGTAAGTGTTCAGATAGCCTTCAAATTCGAACAGATAGCATTGTTCAGTACTGCATTTGTTAAATTGATTAACAGACGACTGTTATGTAGGTTAATAGATGATCGTTTCATCAATTAACAAACCATCTAGGCCAAAAAAAATTACCCAAAAATTAGCTAATCAAAATTAATTTCTTTGAGTATCCAAAAATTTGATTAATTATAATTTAGCCCAAATAATTTAAATAAATTTAGTACAAGGACCCACCTTCACTAGAACACAAATCAGACCCGTGCACGTGTCGAGCCGATCGGCCGAACAAGCGATGGCACGCACGTGTAGGCTTGGACCGAACCTGATATGATATAGGTTTCCCCTTTCCAAGCACTATTGGTATCCTTTGTGGTCCAAACACAATTCTCAAACTTTCACTATATACACCATACCAAAATTTCCTGACCTTTCAATGTTGGATAAGTGTTTAGTAATTTTCAATAAATCAAATTCTTCACTAGTTTATAGTTTTAAGTGTGTTATTTTGATATCAAATATTACATTCTATTTTAAATGATTTTCGAAAATTAAATATATTATATTAATCACCTTGTGAAGTACAACGTGAATATATATTTGGTCCCGTTAAAATTAAAGTACGGATTCCATTAAAATTGGGACTCAATGTTGACCCATTTCGCTAAATAGAATGCCAAGATGACTTCCTGCGCAGTTAAGATGATGCTCTTTGACTACAACAGGATTCAATTTAGATTGAATTTTCTGTTTGCATAGCTGCGTGATTGTTATTGTGAAATATGCACCTGAGCGCTGTCTCGTAGCCAGTAAAGATAGCACCATTCACGAGGAAGGCTCTAGCGACTGCAGTTCCCAAACCTCGCCAGAGCACACTATATCCCTCTTCTTTCACACTTCTCGTGAAGCAGTCGGCAATTCCTTTGTATTTTGCCGGGGAGGATTCTGGTTGCGCTTGAATTCTTGTTTTCATTACGTCTAGAGGATAACAGAAAATCCAACTAGCAACTCCAGCTAGACCTCCTGCCAAAAGCATTGTTCTGAAGGTCTCCTCGCCACTCTTTCGGCATCCAGGATGAAGTTGCTCTCTCATATACTCATATGTCCAGAAGTATACGCCGTGAGCTGGTGCATCCCTAAGCACAGTGATGGTTAAACCCCGGTAAATTCCTCTCCAACCTTCTGTTCTTATTATGTTTCTGGCGACGTGTAGTGGACCTTTCTCACTGCCGGATTGATTTTTGTTCTCGTTCTGGTTCGTTTTCCCTTGCAACTGTAGACGAATTTTAACCAGCTCAACAGGGCTAAGAAGTAGGCTTTGTATAGCACCTGTTCCAATTCCTCCTAGAGCAATCCCGTTGTATGAGGGCGGCTCGACTCCTGTACTGTTTGTACTAAACGCTCGTGACAATATAGCGTAAGTCTGGAAGGCCATGGCATTCTGCAAGAGTGAGCAAATACCTTTCAGATTTATGTAAAAAGCTTGACAGAATGTATTACTTGTTAAGGATAAAATCCAACCTCGAATAAAGATGAAAACATGGACTAACTTTGATCACAAAGTTGATCTTTTAAGATAAAATTCAAGTCTTAATATTACTATGAAATCACTTTATTTTGCATATGCAAAGATTGTATTGGTTCGACTCTCGGTAAGTAAATTCGTAGAAATGAATCTTTTTATTACATACTTTGTGAATAATAGAAAGTGGAGAGTAAGAACCTGGAAAAAGACAGAGGCCAAAGGGGCTCCCATGCCCCGGTAGAGGGCGCAAGGCCCCTCTCTGGTGACAACACGGCGGAGGATACTAAAGGCGGAACCAGTTCTTGAATTCTGTTGCCGGATTCTAAGTGTATCAAGAGGATAACCGGCTACGATACCGGCGGTGCCACCAAGTCCTCCGGCCACAAACTCTTTACCCCAACTGCTTGCTAAAAACTCCGGCCAGAATTCCATTTTTAGCTTCTCTCTCCAATTCCCAGTCCAGCAAATACTAACTCTTCTTCCCAACTTTCTACCAAATAAAGCAGTCTTTTCTTTTCTTGAATATCTGTATATAGAATAGAATCTCTCGGTTGATACCTGTTTGATAAAGAATTCAACTTTTAAACTAAAATTTTGAGGCCCCTTTTCCATACACATTCAAGCATAAATGAGTTCCCAATACAGATATCTGCTTATATTCAGGGACTCTGGTAATTTGGTTTTTGCTTTTTGTATGGTCAAAATACATTAATGAGAGTAATTTCATTAAACACTAATTTGATTTGTTTACCTAAAAACCACACCGAAACAGAAGCCACCGATGCTATTTTGTTGGAAGCGACCATCCTCTTTTCAGTGTACCAAAAAGGAGTGACAGCAAATTTACTGGTACGAATTACTGCTAAAATACTTAGCTCAATTTTGTAAATTTAAATAAATTTATAATGAGAAAATGTGGTTTGTCTCCTGACGTGTGAATAATAATGAAGCTTAATTATGAATATGTGACTAAATCTAACTCTAGTTTCAACTTCATTTTAATAAGTTTTTGATAAAAACGTATTTTTGAATAATTATTTTTGGAAGAATTTGTAGTTGTAAAAAAAAAGTTTTGAATTTACGTGTAATATTATTTTATTAAAAAATATGTATTTGAAAAGAAAGAGAAAATTATATTAAGGGTGTGTTTGTTTCCTATTTTTGTAAAAATGAGAATGAAAAATATAGCCGTTATGAGCCCCATATAAGAAGTAAAAATTCAAATTTGGTAGCTTGATGTGATGGACAACGGTCATATTTTTCATTTTAATGGGGAAGATGCAGATCTCGAACCTATAAATGAGGATATTCCCGAAACTCACACAAAAAAAAGGAAGTGAGTTAAACACCGTGATTCGTAGCCACGTGCTCTAATCCTCTGAACTACAGGCTCCACCCCTTCTTCTCCAGAAAGAATAAAAAACAAATAGAGACTAAAATTTTAATGGTTGTCAAACAAGGGCTTATAATCGATTGTGCTACCAATAGATTGGTTTACAAATGCATGATATGGTTAGATATGATTAGATCAAAATCTCTTCAATTTTATATATATATATGCGCGTTTGGTTGTCAATTTTTCCATAAAAAACGTCATTTTTACAAAAATTTCTACTTTTCTGCTGTTTAATTGATATTTTTTTATGAATTTTTTTCCTACTTTTAATCACGTGACTATATTTTCCTTAAAAACAATGAAAATATTTTTTTGGGGAGAAGTAGGTTTATATTTTTCAATTAGTTCACTCTCTCTTTCTCGTCCATTTATCTACTAATAAAAAATGGACATGTATACCATTTTCTAGGTTGAAAATACAATCAATCAAACACATTTAATTGATAATTTCCATGCAAAAATTTCTAAAGTAATTAAATTGCCTAGAATTCATTTTTTTTCCATACAAATTTCATTCTTGCAATTAGCATTACTTAATTTATAAATCAATTTATGAATTTTAATAAATAAAAAAGTTATATATTTGAAAAATCGGTTAATGAGTTGTTTCCAAAGGATTAAAGGTTATTGTTAAATAGTTATTGAAACAGTGATGAACAGAAAAGTAAACAAAAATTTTGAGATGTTCTTATTTGGGTCTCACAACATTTCAACCACACGTTTTATCAATTTTTATCAAAATCTACTAAAAATTTGATTTTAATCCCTACCAAACAAGGACTTAATGTCAGTGGTCTCGTTCTTGACTTGCTAATTTTTTTGGGTCTTTTATTATATCAGTTCGAGTTTTCGGTTAAAACCAATTGGATTTGGTCCTCTGGGGTTTTCAAAGTATTAATAAATTACTATAAAAACTGGTACTTAAAAGTATGAAGGAAATTATTTGGTGCATGTTTAGATTGATTTAAGAATAATGCTATTTGCAGTTACTCACTGCGACAGTCGCTTTACGTGGCATACATATGACAGATGGTTATTTGATACATTAATGAGTAAAAAATTACCATATTAATGCATCAAATAATCACCTGTCATGTGTATGTCACATAGAGCGATTACCGCAATGAGCGACTATGAATAACATTACTCTTGATTTAACTTATAATTTAAGTTGACTAAAATGTAATTTTGACCACACATTTTTAGAATGCGGAACAAAAATTATTTGAAAAAACAAAACATTATTTATCGAGATCAAGAACTTTCAACTTTTTTGCTAATTACGAGATGTTCACATTTATATTAAAATAAAGAAACTTGAGTTTAGAATTTTCCCAAAAATGATAATCGATTCTTGATTTGGTCTAAATCCCGAACTTTGAACTCTTTTTATCACGAACTTTGAACTTTTAGTTCTGAGAATTTGATCCTTCCAACTTTCAAGTCTTTTATAGTATTTCTTCGAAGTCAAGAAAATATTGATGAATGGGCACCATTTAATTAAATCAAGAAACTAATTTCGGGCTTAAAAAAAAAAAAAAAATCTATCCCTTTTTCTGTCTCAAAGAATCGGAGACTGTGAAAAAAAATTATTATGTTGTGCATTTTTGGTTCCTTCTAATATTTATTTATAGAAACTAGTCCGCGTTTCGTGTGTTGCACAAATTTTGTATTTATTTTTGGTTTTATTAGCGTATAATTTATAGATTGTATAAAAAGTATTTGGAAATAAGAAATGTTTGTTTGATTCTCATCTTTTGGTCAACTGTATATTTTATGTCACGATTAATTTATTTTTATTCTTATAAATAAGTATAATGAATGTTGTGATTGTATATATGTTAACGATAATTTATTTTTAATTATTTATTGTATTTTTTATTTAATGTAGATGAAGATTTTTTTTATTTGATATTACAAATAAGTTGTAAATTGAATTTCGCAAAATGCTTTTATTTAACAATTTCGATTCGAGAGGCTATACTTGTAGTTCAAAAATAATCCATGCAGTTGTAAATTGAAAGAGAATATCCACATACATAAACATTTAAATAACAAACTCAGGTTTGCACATAAAATAACTTGAAATGGCACTTATAGGATGACCAACTCTCTTATTGGTATAAGAATTAGAATCCTAACAGCAAGTCTATTCTTCAGACGATACAACAGTCACTCCAAGGTTGGTAGGGCAAAAGAATTTTGAAAAAAAATTTAAATAAATTTTATTTGAAAAAGGAAAGAATTAAAAAGAAATTTAAATAAATTGAAAAAAAATTATTTATGAAGTAAATTTTTCAATTTTAATTAAATAATATTTATATATTCTTCATTTAATTTTCATAACTTTATTTTATTTTTTACTTCTAAATAATTTTAAATGAATTTTTTTACTTATATAAGTAATTTTTACATATATTAGAAATATATTTTGTTAATATGTTTATTTTTACATTTTTTTTTACTAAAAGTGATTTTTTTTTTACTTATAAAAGTGGTCAGCACGGAGTAAGGCGAAGGTATGGAAAATTGCGTGTTACATAGATTCACATTGCCTCTCTTACACTATATATATAATATAATAATATAAGCAAATGAGTTGATTTGAAAAGGCGTGCCATAGCGTAAGAAAATAGAGAGCGGAAAAGTACAAAAAATTTTGAATAATCCTCGAAACCACACTATATATAATTTTTTAAAATTCTTCTCTCTTCAAATTTTTTAGCCTACAAATAACTTTTTCATTAAAATTGAAAAATTAAGTTTTGTTTGGAAGATAAAAGAATTAAAAAGAAAAAAATAATTGATTTTTTAAAGAAAAAAACGCATTTTTAACACATACGTTTAATCTCCGTTTAACTATTTTCGATATTTATTTAGATCATTTGATATCTCTACAATATAGTTCTCAAAATGAATTTCGAGAGAATGTAAAACATTTATCGATTCGACTATCGTAAAATGGTCGACGAAGTTTTAAAGTTAGCTTGTTATCGAAAATTTCGAAATAGTAATAAAATAATTGATTTTTTAAAGAAAAACAACATATGCGTAATTTTTAACACATACGTTTAATATCCGTTTAACTATTTTTGATATCTATTTAGATCATTCGATGTCTCTACGATATATTTCTCAAAATAAGTTTCGAGAGAATGTAAAACATTTATCGATTCGATTATCGTACAATCATCGATAAATTTTTAAAGTTAGCTTGTTATCGAAAATTTCGAAATATAGTTTGAAAATACCTACTTTGACGTTCCATAACATTTGCTATGATTGACCGTTTCACGCACCGTTAATGACGTGTAATACTATACCGCGAGTAATTCAAAACGATATTAAGAATGTAATATTTCAACTTCGTTTGATATCCCGTAATGAGCGTGAAAATAAACACAAAAATATAAGTAAAACAAAAATTCATTTCTCTCATGGTCTCCGTGCACGGAGACCTCATGTCTCGGTGCACGGGCCTCTTATTTTTTTTAAATAAAAGCCAATACTTCTTTATACTATATAAACTAACTACAATGATATATATTTTTTTTAAAATTTTTTTTTTTACAACTTGAAGCAAACTTTTTACTATGTAAAGAAATATACTTAAAACTTTGAGTTAATATTTAATCTAAAGTAATATTTAGATAAATTTAATTTAAAAAATTCAATATTACTATAAAATTAAATATTGTCTCAAATTATTTTCTTATATACATAAAAGTGATCTTTTTTCATTAATAATCAATATTTTTTAATAGTTTGAGATAAAATTTAATTTTCTAGTAATAATTCAATATATAAAATGATGAAAAAAACATATTCACTCCGTGCATGTAGAAAAAAATTTCTGTTGTACCACATAATTTTTTTGAACAAAATGATGTATTGAGAAAATTGTTTTGAAAAAAATAAATAGTAATAAAATAATTAATTTTTTTAAAGAAAAAACGATGTATACGCATTTTTAACACATACCACATAATTTTTTTGAGCGCAAAATAATGCATTGAGAAAATTGTTGCGAAAAAAGAATAAATAGTAATAAAATAATTGATTTTTTT
>NC_036238.1:21898802-21914326 GCF_002742605.1 Olea europaea var. sylvestris
AAATATTTATCGATTCGACTATCGTACAATCGTCGACGAATTTTTAAAGTTAACTTGTTATCGAAAATTTCGAAATGGTAATAAAATAATTGATTTTTTAAAGAAAAACGACTTGTGCGTATTTTTTAACACATACGTTTGATATCCGTTTAACTATTTTTGATATCTATTTAGATAATTCGATATCTCTACAATATAGTTCTCAAAATGAGTTTCGAAAGAATGTAAAACATTTATCGATTCGACTATCGTACAATCGCCGATAAATTTTTAAAATTAGCTTGTTATCGAAAACTTCGAAATATAGTTTGAAAATGCTTATTTTGATGTCATATAACATTTGCCATCATTGACCATTTCACGCACCGTTAATGACGTGTAATATTATGTCGTGAGTACTTCAAAACGATGTTAAGAATGTAATATTTCGATTTCGTTTGATATCCCGTAATGAGTTTAAAAATGAACACAAAAATATTAAAAAATAAAAAAAAATCTCTAAATTTTGTCTCCATGCACAGAGATAGAACCCAAAAATATTAAAAATAAAAAATAAAAAAATCTCTAAATTTTGTCTCCGTGCATGGAAACACCTGCCTCCGTGTACAGAGGCATTTGGCCTTCATGCACAGAGGCTCCAATAATTTTTTATTTTTTTTCCGTGCACGGAGAGTGTTTCCGTGCATGGAGACTAATGTCTCCGTGCATGGAGAGATTACCTTTTTTTTTTTCTTTTGCTGTTTTAGTTACAATTTTTTTTTAATTTATAATTCTCTTTAATTCTTTTCTCTTCAAAATTTTTTAATATGTTGTAAAAAAAATTTCTGTCGCATATTATCTCTATCTTTTTTTTTTTTAGTATAAAAGTGATATTTTTCTTATATCCCCACTATATATATCTATATCGGAGTGGGGAGGAATGAAAATTGCGTGTTGCAATAAATTTGGAGGTAGTGTACAATAAAATAAAATATATATCAAGCAAACGACGTCGTTTTTTGCTCCCAAATTGAAAAAAAAAACAAAAAAAAATGCTACAGTAAAGATAGATCAAGACACTGTTACTTTCTACAGCGCCCTCACATTCCCCTTTTTTATATAGTAGGAACAAAAAAAAATATTACAGTAAAGATGGATCAAGACACTGTTGCTTTCTACAGTACCCTCACATTCCCCTTTTTTATATAGTGGGGATAAAGAAGTTTCAAGTCAAGTAAAATAAGAATTCCATATTAACTCGAAATAGGGACCACAATTGAAATATGAAATAGGAGTTTCAATTAAAATATATATCCAATTAGTTCTTATTTAATTAAAGCGGAATACACTTCAATTATAGATAAAATTAAATTTACAATCTTTATATCAATTATAATAAATCCAAAACTCTTATAATGATTAGAATTAAATCACAATACTTTATAGAGCTATCACATGAATATGGTCGGACATATATTATCAAAATTTTATAATTAGACCATATCTAATTGACCGTAAACAACAATATTTAATCAATAGCCTCTCTTTTTTCACTTAAGGTAAAAGATTGTACTATCAAAATATATAAGATCCTAAAAGCTAATATATAGGCCATTCACGGTAGCAAAACTATATCCATATGGCGTGGTTGAGGTGCATAATGAGGTCACCGGTACATTTAAAGTTAAAGTGAAATGTTTGAATCCTTATCTTGATTAATATAGCTATAATATTTTCTTATCGTCTTTCGTACATATATTTTATCCATGTTCAAAATTCGATAATTATGTGTGGATGCCAGTGATGCCACTGTCGATTCTACCCTTTAATCAATTTCAAATATTGAAGTTTAGTCATCACTACAAAATGAGCTCATATTTTAATCGTTTTACAAAATACACTTAAATAGTTACTCTATTGATTTTTTTTATTTTTTGGACGGCAAATCTAGACACAAATTCGTATTCTCTACTCCACTTATTGTCAAGTCTCCCCAATTTACCAAGATATTTGACCAAGATTTTCTCAACACAAGCACCTAACTTATATTATCACAAATAATCATATACAGTCTAATTTGTCCGACAACTAAATAAATGAAATAAGTAAATAAAATCATAATCTATTTAATATGAAACATTGTTTTATAACAATTATTTCTTCATACAACCTAACAAACATTTTGTAAGACTAGCAACTGCTAAACTAATACCTACTTATTATCCACACACTCTTGGGGCACACGAAATCTCAATCACTTATTTTTATGTATTTATAAGTTAAGCCAATCCAAACATGCACTTAAATACATGTACTTATTTTAAGCCTTTACAAACTTGGACGATTAATGTTACTTATCAGTGACAAAGATGAAAAACTGATTTGGTGATAATGAACTATCTGTTTTATTGTTCAATATATTAAAATGCATTACAATTCAACTGAATAATGAACAAACGGACCCATTACTAACTTGGATGCACCCCAAATTTGGACACAAAAACAGTCGAGTTTAACCGTGTTTCGAGTTCAATATAACTCAATTTTTGTGTCATTAAAAAGCAATAATAATGTAGATTTTGGATTTTCCACCCCCAAACATGACAGTGGTGCATTATGACAGCCTAACCAATGGTCCCGTTGGATTTATATGAAAATGTCCAGAATATAGGCTTGTTGTGCCATGTGACTCGGTATATCACCCAAAGTTAATGGAATCAATCGTACTCTTCGTTAGTGTTTCTAAAAGTCATACATAAGCAATAGGTTGATCGCAATACCAGATAATGGATAATGAGGTATCAAAATTGATTTCTTGCTCATAGAAGGACAGGAAATATGTTGCCAATCGCTGATGTAGTAATATGTGACGTTGCCACATTATTGGTGGGATCTAAATTACTGATAATTTGACAACATAAAATATTGCCACATTATTAGTGGGCAACATGTTTCCCATCTACTTTTCATAGGAGATTTACAAGATTTGTCTTGTTTTCATTTTCATATGATCGAGAACTCTACAAACTAATAAACAATATAGTTGAGAGTGTTGTCATTTCATTGAAAATTTTTATGAATGGAGAAATTCAACATAAGTCTCCGTTTGCTTTTGCTAAAAATCAATTTTTTTTAAATATATTTTGATAAAATAGGATGAAATGTGTAGTTGAAAAGTTATTAAAAATCGTAGATTCATGAAATATGTGGTTAAAATTAATTATTGATTTTTATTTAATATTTTATTAAAACTTTTAATTATTTCAAACGAGGGTTAAGTACATTTTCAAGACAATCTACTCTAAAAATTGTCTTGTAAATTTTGAAAAACACGATTTCTGTCAACAAGTCATGATAAAATTTACAAGTTTTATGTTTGATATTTTTATTTTCTTTTTAATTCAATTATCTAAATCGTGAATTACGAATACAGGTACATTATGTCAATCATATAAATTCATCTCTCGCATTTACTTACATAATAAAAATATTAGAATTTAATAAACAGATGAAAATTATACAAAATTTATTTCTAAACTAACATAAGAAACTCTAATGGTGAAGAATATATAGGTCCAGACCCATCAAAACTGGTGTAAAACTGAAGTATACAAAACATGGTTAAATTCATTTTTAATAAAATTTAGTGCTATTTGTGTCAAGATACCAAGTGCCTTAAAGCCCAGCCTAGTTATCTGTATTTAATAGATCCGTAGCGGCCCAGTTAATACTCCGTCGTCAATATTGGGCTCAAAAGTTGCGGCTTCTATCTCGTCTCAGCCTCTGAGGCGGTGGGTGAGCTAAGGAGCATAAGTGGATATTTCATATTTGGGCGTTTTTACCAATTGAACACCCACGCAATCTCACGCGCCGCCTCTCTGAATGGCTTTGCTGTCCCTGTCCTTCTCTCTAACAACTTCTACTCCAATAAGAAAGACGTCGTTATTGGTTTCCTCTCCGAATCCGACTTCAACCACGTCCTCTACATGGACGACGTCGTTAAACACCCACGCTCTCCTGCCGCCTTTCAGGAGAGCTCGCGCTCTGAATTTGACTCGTGGAGGAAGTAGGTCTTTGGTTGTGTGTATGGCTCCAGAAGAGGAGAGAATGACTCGCCGTTCTCCCCTTGACTTTCCTATTGTGAGTGCCTGGATTTTGTTCGTTCTTAATCATTCTTTAATTTTAGTTGTTAATTTACACTTTTCCGTAAATCTCATGGTGTTTTGCGGATAAAATCGGGAGAACAGATAGAGGGTGGAATTTTTTTAGATAATTTCATTCGTATAAGAAGAGTAGGATTTGTGTAATGCTTAGAAGCGATACTCAGACCGCTTTCTAATTTTGTTTTACCTTTAACATGACGAAAGTTCAGTTTTGCATTCGATTAATCAAATAACAGCTAGTTGAAGTTGATTGAGTGGCTTTAAAGAAGATTGTGTGCTTCTTGTTCATGTTAGCATACTAGATTAAACATTTACTTGTAAGCACGTTTATTTTTTAAGCCCCTGTTTGCACCCATTGCTTAAAACACATTTTTCCTCATATTCATCTTTCGACCACAACTTTTTAACAAAAAATTTCATAGCTTTTATCAAAATCTATTTTTGATTTTAATCCCAACGGAACAGGGGCTAAATTTCTTAAAATTGAAGAGATACTTCCACAGTAAGTAATTTTTTTCCCTTGTATGTAAGAAACTTACTTAAGTATCTTTTACTTAATTTAGATTTTATTGTTGGTAATATATAATTTGAAATGCAAGATAGCTCATTCGGGAAAATAGATAACCTGTTACATTTCTGTTTAAGCTTATCAAGGAGAATGCTCCATTTAGATACCAACTTTATGGTGCACAAGCAGTTAGATTAGCAGGGAATTGTAGACATAGTTCTCCATTCCCCGACTGCAGTCCTATTGCATGGTAATGTATGGATATTTGTTACCGGAAAAATTAATTTGATTCTAGAATTTACCCCTCTAGGACCTGAACACAACACTCGAGGATTGGTCTTGCCCCTTCAATGGTGTCATAAACTTGGGACTTAGGAATTTAACTGCGTTGCTCGTCATGAGGAGCTTCACAATTTAGTGATAGAAGATCAGCTATGGATCCCATAAATTGGCCTTAGTGACCCTGGGGAATGTTTGATTTAAAAGTTTTGATGATCTAAACAATGCATTTTTCTTGTTGTTGAAGATGGTCCCACATCAGAATATTGTACGTTTCTATATTTACAAGTTTTGGTTATGGTTTTGATTTACTCAACTGTTTAGAGATTGCTGGATTCATCTATGCTACACACCCTAAGAAAAATTTATGCCATTAATCTAATTTAGATATAAGAAACTTTTGTAAGACTTCTAAGACATTTGGGAAAATTCTGAACAATGGCACTTCTTACCTTGATTACTTCACTTTCCCAAAAAAAAAGGAATTGCTAGAACTTTTAACATTCTTATAGGTGGAACATCAGACTTTTTAGGATATGCTAAACGACATTTTTCTTTAAGGTGACTCAAGTTAATTATGAATGTCTTTAAATGGGACCTATATGCATGTGTCTGTGTATATTCTTGAAGATCATAAGTTGCTCTTTCGATCATCTGCAATATGATTAAATTCTACCCAGATAACATTCAATAATAGAGACATTAAATCTGCCAACACCTTGTGGAGTTAATTTGCTGTGATGATTGTTTCTTTCTCATGACAATGTTATCACACTTCTTGAACATCCTCATAAGCAACTTTTACATCGTAAATATTAAAATCACATGGAGTGTTTGGACTATCCATTCATGCATATAAACATGTTTCCTATATTAATTTGATCCTGTGGTGATGTTACTTATTTTTTACACTCGTCTTCTAAATTTTATTGTGATGCATCAGTTAAAGTTTGAATCCTTTTGTCATCACTATCTTTTGGACCATCAGAAGTTTATTTTTGGGGCCTTAAGGGAGCACAATATTTGTTGGACATCCAGTAATGTTGGTCCTTGTCGAGTTTCCCGGTGTTATTTTGATGTATTTCTAGCACAATGGGTAAAAAAAGTGTACAATCTTCATGGACATGCCGATGTGGATACTTAGATCCTGAGGAGAACCAGTCACATACATGAAATCTTTATTTTGTAATTGTGGTTATGCTGTTTGCTCAAATGCATTGCTGATTGTTGACACAATCATGCAGGAGTGGGAGAGGCCAAAGCCTGGAAGGAGACCAGACATATTCCCCCAATTCAGCCCAATGAAAACTCCATTACCACCTCCATTGCCAGCTGATCCTCCCGAAGAAGACGAGGAAGAAGAAGAAGAAAAGAAAGAGGAAGAGGAGGAAAATCCTGAAACAGAGGAGCCCGAAAAGCCAGATAAGTAGTATATAATTTTACTTGTAATTTCAAGGCAATGTTATCATTCAGGAAGCTCTATTCATTGTAGCTTATGGTTTTTGAGTTGGTGAGAGCAATTCTAAGCTATGGAAGAAATGTTTTGTAGTCTCTCTAGCAATTATAGGCAAAAATACTTGTTTTACTTAATTGAACTTGCGAGGGGTGGTTGATGTCTATTTTAAATTTCTGTATTTCTTATGGAGTTCATTTTGTCCATCTTTACGATATTTAGAGACTTAGAAACATGCTGCTGCGTGTAATTTGATGACTTGTCTGTGACTGTATTGATCTACATTGCTGCTTAACTGAATTCCGTCAAGGAGCCTGATGAACGAAAGTTGGATGAAGGTGAACTTTTGAACTTGGTGCATGTTTGGCTAAGCTCCAAAACTTTATATGTGATCATATGAGTTATTTTTTAAATAAATAATCTTTTTATTGATCAAAAATCGTTTGAGATAAGTATATAAAATGGATTGAATCAAGCACGACTACTTAATACCTCACTTATCAGAGCAAAGTGAACCCAGGAGCCTGCGTTCACGAATGCAGCAAGTTTATCTACGGTGGAGAAAGGCCACATGCTTCGATCACCAGGTAAAAACTTGAATCAATAAATATTGCACGAACTGTCTGATGCATAACCTGTTGGAAATTATGTTGGTGGAATGATATCGAATTTACGGGTATCGTATATGCATTTTAGATACCGTATATGCAGCATACCGTATATGCAGTTTAGATATCGTATATGCATAGATTATATACCGAATTTGCACAAACTTGATTTTACGCATACAATAAGATTAAATACCGGGTTTTCTCATACTGATTTATAATATTAGTTAATTACACAATAAACTAAATTATCATAAATCATAATATATTAATCTAATTTAGAACTAAATCATATAAAGTTATGTAAGACACGTTAATTTAATAGATCTAAACGGGAAAGTTGAAAATTAACAAAAATTTTAAAAAAAATTAACGACATATTTATAACTTTATATAAACTTTTAATCCGAGGCTTGTGTAAATATAGTGTCCTTAAAACATATTTGCCTTCTCACTATACGTGCTTGAGTTTTAATTCGAGCGTTTGTTTTCCAGGATACAACGGTATATAGTAGAATCTGAGCACCGTAGATATTACTCTGGCGAACTGATCTAGTATCCGAACAACATCATCACAAGATCAAGATCTTACTGGACAAGGAATGCAAAGAAGAAACTGTGTATGCAAGAATGTAAGTGAGATTTTCGAGTGTGTTAAATTGTTGGAGAATGAGCCTTTTTATAGGCATACTGCCCATTAATATTGTGATCATTGAGAGTCCATTGGAGTTACTTCTCATTAACACTGTGACCATTGGAAGTCCATTGGAGTTTTTGCAGTTTAGAAACTCAAAAGTCATTGGAAAAAGCCAAAAAAAAAATAAAATTGGCAAAACGTGGGCTCTCTGATGGGGCCATTTTTGCCTTGTTCGGTCCGACATTCGTGTGCGCAGGTCGTGTCCGCACCCAAGTTCAAGGTCCGAAGGCCATTTTGGTTCGTGATTTGCACCCTCTTGCGCACGCAGAGAGCCTTTATGCTACACATGATTACACATCTCCAAAGTATAGTCATATATAAAGTGGTTTAAGTTACCTTTGTTTTCCTATGTGGGATAAATACATTTTTTCCCACAAAACCAACTTCCAATGATCAATTTTGAGCTTCAATTTCTCATTCACCCGAATTTCATTTTTGGCAAATAAATACATGAAATCAATGTTCTCGCGGAGGAGAACACATATTAACTTTGATATTTCATATTGGACCTACGGTCCCATCGAAAATTGTGCCAAAAGTGAGCCGCTCGCTCAATTTTTTTCAACAATCCCCAACATGAATGAAAATTGGGAGAGACGAAATGTGAGACACAAGACTTGGTGATAAAGTTCAGCGGTTGAATCCTGCATAGGATAGGTAGGTGTTACCCTTTGAAGCTTCCCTTGTGCAAGCATAATTACTTTACTGGCTGACCAGTAGACGCGATGTCCTTGAACTCTTCCGTCGTTTGTGTAAACGATAATATACCTCACACAGGATTCTTCCTAACACAATCCAGTTCTTATTGTTATGTTCGTTTTGGCCATGAACATATGTCTGATTCTGTGAGAGTTCTTAAGAATTGAGCCCCACACAATTCTCTTATCTCTTAGAAGCGGCCCCACTTCTCTCTTACATAGGTGATTTCTTATTACAAGTAACCCGCATTACTTGGCTCGATTTACGACGCATAAGAATCATTAAAAGCCTATTGCTTAACCTTCAACCTTACGTGCATCACTATTACATCATAGGAATGGACAGGAGGTAATATCCCTACAGTGATTTTATCAAGTCTTTACAGTTAGGTTTTCCCATTGAACCTAGATCTTGGGATCTCCAGTCTACTAGGTTGGGTTTTCCTTTGTAATAACTTATTCTTTCAAGGGCTTAAGTCACATTCCTTTTGATGATTTCATAAGTAACTCTCTATTTAACCCTTTGGTTAGCGGATCCGCAATGTTATCTTTTGACCTTATATAGTCAATAGTGATAAATCCAATTGAGAGTAGTTGTCTTATGGTATTGTGTCTACGACGTATATGTCTAGACTTAACATTATATATGTTACTATATGCCCTTCCTATTGTCGATTGACTGTCACAATATATGCAAATTGCTAGCACAGGTTTTGACTATCTTGGAATATCCTCTAAGAAATTGCGTAACCATTCAGCCTTTTCACCACATTTATTTAGAGCTATAAACTCAGATTCCATCGTAGATTTGGCAATAACCGTTTGCTTAGAGGATTTCCACGATATGGCAGCACCACCCAATGTGAACACATATCCACTGGTGGATTTTGAATCTTTTATATTAGATATCCAATTAGCATCACTGTATCCTTTAATGACTGCTGGATATCTAGTATAATGTAATCCATAGTCACGAGTATATCCTAAGTACTTTAGTACTCTTACAATTCCTTTCCAGTGTTCAGTTTCTGGATTACTCGTGTATCTACTCAGTTTACTGATTGTGTCGGCTATGTCTGGTCTAGTACAACTGATTAAGTACATTAGACTTCCGATAACTCTTCAGTATTCTACTTGAGAGATACTTTCTCCTCTGGTTTTAGACAGATGTTGACTCGTATCTATTGGTGTTCTAGCCAAGCTAGTATTATCCTTATGGAACTTTCCTAAAATTTTGTCCACATAATGTGACTGACTTAGAACAAGCCCATTTGATGTTCTTGAGATTTTCACTCAAGTATAACATCAGCTAAATCCATATCTTTTATGTCAAATCTCGAGTTTAATATATTTTTAATGGATTCAATCATATTATTGTCACTACCAACAATAAGTATGTCGTCAACGTAAAGACATAAGATGACATATCCATCTTTAGTGTCTTTGACGTAAACACATTTGTTACATTCATTGATTTTAAATCCACTCTCAATCATGACATTGTAAAATTTTTCATGCCATTGTTTTGGTGCTTGTTTCAAGCCATATAGTGATTTCACCAGTTTACAGACTTTCTTTTTCTGTCCTGGTGACGAAAATCCCTCAAGTTGTTTCATGTAAATTTCTTCTTCTAAATCTCCATTTAGAAAGGCAGTTTTAACATCCATTTGACGTACTTCAAGATTTCGCAAAGCGGCAATCGCAAGTATCATCCTAATAGATGTTATTCTCGTCACTGGAGAATACGTATCAAAATAATCAAGGTCTTCCCTTTGTTTGTAGCCTCTAAGTACTAATCTGGTCTTATACTTCTCGATAGTTCTATCTGTTTTCATTTTTCTTTTGAAAATCCATTTGTAGCCTAGTGGTTTGCTTCCTGGAGGAAGATCCACTAGCTTCCATATATGATTTTGCAGTATGCAATCTATTTCACTTTTAGTGTCTTCTTTCCATTGAAGTCCTTCCGAGGAATTCACTGCTTCTTGATAACTTTGAGGTTTACTTTCTAGTATATAGGTCAGAAAATCAGGACCATAAGATTTTTCTGTCCTTTCCCGTTTGCTGCGTCTAACCTCAGTCTCTTCTTCTAATTCTTCGTTCTGACTATTTTCAGTCATTGTCTCATATGTTCGTTTAGATGAGCTTGCTTCCTCTTTGGATCTGTATGGAAATACTTTTTCAAAGAATGTAGCATTCCTTGATTCCATTATCGTGTTTTTGTGTATGTCTGGAATTTTTGAATCATACACAAGAAAGCGATACGCACTGCTATTATGTGCATAGCCAATGAAGACACAGTCTATAGTTTTCGGGTCTATCCTTACCTTCTTTGGCGGTGGAATAACCATTTTAGCAAGACACCCTGACACTCGCAAGTGTTTATAGGTAAACATTCTTCATTTCCATAACTCATAAGGGGTCTTTTCCGATTTTTTTCGGGGCACCTTATTTAAAAGATAATTTGCTGATAACATAGCTTCCCCACACATGTTTTAAGGTAACCCAGAACTTACGAGCATTGCATTCATCATCTCTTTTAAAATACGATTTTTCCGTTCAGCAACAACATTTTGTTGCGGTGAATAAGGGGCGGTGGTTTCATGTATGATTTCGTGTTGTGCATAGAATTCAGCAAATGATGCTTCATACTTACCACCTCAATCACTTTGTAGCACCTTAATTTTTTTATTAAGTTGATTTTCAACTTCATTCTTATAGAGAATAAATTTCTCTATAGTTTCATCCTTGCTTTTAAGCAGATATACATAGCTGTATTTTGTGCTATCGTCGACAAAAGTAATAAAATACTTGTTGTCACCTCTTGTTTGTACAACTTTTAGATCACACACGTCACTGTGAACTAAATCTAGTGGTTCTGTGTTCCGTTCAATTGATTTAACCGATGACCTTGTCAATTTTGTTTCAATACAAGTTTCGCACTTATGTTTGGAATTGTTATTGAACTTAGGTATACAGTTAGAGTTAACTAATCTTCGTAAAGTATCATAGTTAACGTGTCCTAGTCTACCATGCCACAAATTGGAAGACTCTAGCAAATAAGCAGAAGAACTTGCTTTATTCATTTTTGGTTTCACAACCATTACATTGAGTTTAAATATACCGTCGGAAACATAATCTTTTCCGATAAACATTCCACTTTTTGACAGAATGACTTTCTCTGACTCAAAAACAATGCGGAAACCATGCTTATTCAAAAGCAAACCGGACACTAAATTCTTGCGAATTTTCGGCACATAAAGCACGTTGTTGAGAGTTAGCTCCTTTCTCGAGGTCATCTTCAGAACCACTTTTCCTTGACCATTGATTTCAGAAGTTGTTGAATTTTTCATGAACAAATTCTCCCCGTTCTCAACAGCTTCGAACGTATCAAACATCTCTTTATCAGAGCACACATGCCTTGTAGCACCGGTGTCAATCCACCACTCTTTAGGGTTTGAACCCACCATGTTTACTTCAGAAATGATTGCTGCGAGATTCAGATCCGACACATCTTATGCCATGTAGTCAATCACGTTCGCTTCTTTCTTTTTCTTCGGTAATCTGCACTCCGAAAGACTTGTGACCCACTTTGTCACAATTGAAGCATTTTCCTTGGAATTTCTTTTTGATAATTCCACCTTTCGGTTCTTGCTTGGTTCTTTTGCCACCGGATGTCCCAGACTTGTTTTTGTAGTTCTTACTACTTTAACCAAGCTCCACAACATTGGTTTTGGCCACATCAGGATTGAACCATTTCTTCTCGAAATTCTTGTTGTCTTTTTCGATTCGAAGTTTAACAACGAGTTTTTCGACGATCATTTCCTTTCGTTTGTGTTTCAAATAGTTCTTGAAATCTTTCCACGCGGTGGGCAATTTTTCTATAATTGCAGCCACCTGAAAAGTTTCACTCAACATCATTCATTCTGCATGAATTTCGTGAAGGATCACTTGGAGTTCTTGCACTTGACTGATAACAGTTTTGGAGTCCACTATCTTATAGTCTAGGAATTTGCCAACTATAAACTTTTTAGCCCCGGCATCCTCAGTTTTGTATTTCCGGTCCAAGGACTTCCACAATTCTTTAGCAGTTTTCATGGTGCTATACACATTGTACAGCGCTTCTGCTAGGTTGTTCATGATAAAATTTCGGCACAGAAAGTCTGAATGCTTCCAAGCATCAAGTGCACTCAATGCTTGCACATCTCCCTCGTCCTCATTAAGTTTCAGTCAAGAATCTCGCAAGATTCAAGGTGGTCAAGTAAAAAAGCATTTTCTGCTGCTACCTTTGAAATTCAAGCCATTGAATTTCTCCGATTTTTCTCCATGATTAACCGGAACAGTTACATTTTGCCAGTTTAGCTCACAACATGACTTGGCATTCTAACCACAGTCTGAGCCAAAAACGGAGCCTGGCCCTTGAGCCACATTAGAACCCACAGCCTGATTTCCAGCAGGAGCAGTTTGGATCACATCCATGTTGGTTGGTTCGGTAGCCATTTCTGAAAATGAAACAAAAATTAGTTTCTGATAAACAACCTTTTCATCTCAATAAAATGAAATAAACAATTTATTTACTACCAATGTGTATAAAATCTGTTTTAAATTTGTTGGAAATTATGTTGGTGGAATGATACCGAATTTACGGGTACCGTATATGCATTTTAGATACCATATATGCAGCATACCGTATATACAGTTTAGATACCATATATGCAGCATACCGTATATGCACATATTATATATCGGATTTGCACAAACTTGATTTTACGCATACAATAAGATTAAATACCGGGTTTTCTCATATCGATTTATAATATTAGTTAATTACACAATAAACTAAATTATCATAAATTACAATATATTAATCTAATTTAGAACTAAATTATATAAAGTTATGTAAGACACGTTAATTTAATAAATCTAAACGGGAAAGCTGAAAATTAATAGAAATTTAAAAAAAAATTAACGACATATTTATAATTTCATATAAACTTTTAACCCGAGGTCTGTGTATAGACAGTATCCTTAAAACAGATTCGCCCTCTCACCGTACGTGCTTGAGTTTTAATCCGAGCGTCTGTTTGCCAATATACAATGGTATATAGTAGAATCTGAGCACCGCAGATACTACTCTGGCGAACTGATCTAGTATCCGAACAATATCACCACAAGACCAAGACCTTACTGAACAAGGAATGCAAAGAAGAAACTGTGTATGCAGGAATGTAGGTGAGATTTTCGAATGTGTTAGATTGCTAGAGAATGAGTCTTTTTATAGGCATACTGTCCATTAATATTGCTACCATTGGGAGTCCATTGGAGTTACTTCTCATTAACACTATAACCATTGGGAGTCTATTGGAGTTTTTGCAATTTAGAAACTCAAAGTTATTGGAGAAAGCAAAAAAAAAAAAATAAAAAAAAAAAAATTAGCAAAACGTGGGCTCTCCGATGGGGCCATTTTTGCCTTGTTCGGTCCGACATTCGTGTGCGCAGGTCGTGCCCGCACCCAAATTCAAGGTCCGAAAGCCATTTCGGTTCGTGATTTGCACCCTCCCTGCGCGCGCACGTGGAGAGAGCCTCTATGTTACACGTGATTACACATCTCCAAAGTATAGTCATATATAAAGTGGTTTAAGTTACCTTGATTTTCCTATGTGGGATAGATGCATTTTTTCCCATAAAATCAACTTCCAATAACCAACTTTGAGTTTCAATTTCTCATTTACCCGAGGTTCAATTTTGTCAAATAAATACATGAAATCAATGTTCTCGCGGAAGAGAACACACATCAACTTTGATATTCTACATTGGACCAACCGATCCCATCGAAAATTGTGCCAAAAGTGAGCTGCTCACTCAATTTTTTCCAACATAACCATACTGAATTCCAACAACTTAATGGCTGATTCCCAGTTATGAGTGTCTTCCAGAAATCTTTGTTCCTTATCTTGTTCTGCCGTCTCAGAGCCTTGTTGCTCGTAGAGTACCAGTTGAGCAGCGACTATCATCGAGTCAATTAGCAACACTATATAAAGAGGCCTCCAAGCAATAAGGCTTTTTGACACCATCACTTCGGAAGATTAACATGCGATAGAACTACCAAAATTGCTATCGCAATAGAACAGAAAACTCGTGTTCTCAGAGGTGATGATGCAATATTTATTTTCTCTCAGATTTAATGAACAAAAAAATTGTCAAATTGTAACTAACCTGTTTAATTAATTAATAAGTCACGAAATATGATCATTTGATTTTTAAAACTTTTTCACAAGTTTTTTAATTTTTTTTAAAAATTTTTTTAAGTGTATTTTGAAACCTTCGTACTAATGTATTTTTGCCTTGAAAGAAACTCTTTATGCATACAAAGTAACTTACAAACATCTGAAAAGCCTTTGGCTTAGATATGGGAAATCAAGGTAGATACAATTTTCTGAATGATAGGTTTCTTTCTTCATAATGGTTTTGACGTTGAAGGATTATTTGTTAGATGCTCTTGTTTCAGTTCGAGATGGGTTTCTCCCAATTTGGAACTAAGATTGATCATATTAACCCCCCTATCTTGGCTGCCTTTTACTACGTTTTGTTGAATTTATAGAAATTTTAATAATAGGTTTTTTGAAATTAAAGGTAATTTTTTTATAGGGAAGTATTCTGATGAATTGAACCCGGCTGATGAATGTTTCAAGCAAAGGAATGATAGTATGTTAATTGGAATTCTGTTTGGCTTCATTATGATATGAAGACAAAACTGCTACTTATCGACTTATTTTTTCTACCAAATCTTCAAAATTTAAAGGGGTTAGGCTCATTTTGACGTTGATTGATGGGTTTTGTCCACATCCTGTTGGTGGCACTACAAAGAAAGCAAAGGATCCAATTTTTGGACTTGCAATGGGTCGTTCTTCACAGGCCAAATCAAATCTTTCTAGGTAATTAAAATTGAGACTTTCGTTAAAGACTTAGGGGGTGTTCTCTTTGTTTTTCAGTTTTGTGATTTGAATTTTGAATTCATTTTGAGTTTTGTATTTTGAGTGTTTGTTTTGAAATTGTTGAAAATGCGTTCTTTTTGTTAGTTTCTCAAAACAAAAAAAAAATAATTTTTTTTTTAAAATTTTGAGAATCACCACCTCAAAACA
>NC_036238.1:21914519-21915868 GCF_002742605.1 Olea europaea var. sylvestris
TTTCCCGCGTTTTCAATTTTTTCAAATTTTACACTGAAAACGCCCAAAACGACAAAAAAGTCGTTTTGTGTTTTCTTCACAAATTTTTTTTCGTTTTCGAAAACGTTTTCGAAAATTCGTTTTCGAAAACGGGAAAGAGAACACGTTTTCACCGTTTTGAAAAATCGAAAACAGAAAACGACCCGAAAACGGTAAAGAGAACAGGGCCTTAGTTTCTAAGAACAAAAGGCTACAAGAACAATTATGACGTATTCACTAATGGAGAAAAAGAAAGTTACATCTTATCTATTGTATTTGTAGATCAGTATAAGATTGTGCACTGACATGTCTTAATACAATAGGTTTGCAACCCGCGTTATTCAGATATTGAGGATGAAATATTTGTAGAGCTATGAATTAAAAAAAAAATGCTCATTTTGTGCAATTTATGCTCATACTGAGGATGTTTTTATGCAATAAATTTTTTTGGTGTCAAAATTTTCTCTTATCGAAATTTCTTTCTTTACCATAGCTGGTGTTCAATATCATTTGTCACGGTTTTAAGTTACTAAGAGCTAATTTTATCTTTTGTTTACAATTTCAAAATGTGGAGGACAAATTTCGTGCCGTGTGCTTTTGTCAAAATTTTGTTAGTCGACAACGTGAATGATTGTGGAGTGGTTGAATTTGTATATGAAAAATCCTGAACAAAGAATCCTTAAATGTATCCTATCATCATTAAGGTTTTAATTGGTGTTTTGTCACTTTTTTTTTTTAAAAAATTGTCCTTTTTAGTGTTTGTCACTTTTTTTTTTCATTTTTTTTCGAAATTTCTGCCACTTTTTTTAATTTCTATAACTTTTTTAGTAACAAACATAGGTTTTGATTGATATTTAGTCACTTTTTTTAATGTGTCATTTTTTAAAATTTCTATCACGTTTTTGTGTTTGTCACTTTTTTGAATAGTGCTTGTTAAATTTTTTTTTTTTTTTTAATTTTCTGTTACCCTTTTAAAATTTTGGCCACTTTTTATTGTTTGTTACTTTTTTAAAAAATTCTCTGTCATTTGTTTGAATGACAGACAAAGGTTTTGATGGGTATTTTGTTAATTTTTGTGCGTTTGTCACTTTTTTAAATTTTTTGCTACTTTTTTAGTATTTATCACTTTTTACAAAATTTTGTCACTTTTTAGTGACAAACATAGGTTTCGATTAATGTTTTGTCACTTTCTTTAATAGTTTTTGCTACTTTTTTATTGTTTTTTATATAAATTTCCATTACTTTTTTGAGTGACAAACATAGATTTTAATAGGTGTTTTGTCACCTTTATATATATATATATATTCTCACCTTTTTAGCCTCCGTTTGCC
>NC_036238.1:21915925-21924420 GCF_002742605.1 Olea europaea var. sylvestris
TTGCCCCCCTTTTCCCCCCCCCCCCCCCCCCCCTTTTTCAAATTTTAATGATTGCAATAGTGTTTTTTCAAAAATGCGTGGTTGAAAAATAATGTTTTTTTTTTAAATTTGTGTGTAATATTATTTTGTGAAAGATTGTGTGGTTGAAAATAAGATAGAAAAAGAATGAGAATGGAGCCAAACGAGGGCTTAGTATGTCACTTTCTTTTTTCTTTTCTGTAGGATTGAGATTTAATAATACCTCAACAATGTTGATTTAAAGGTAAAGTCACATTATATTCTCCGCATGAGAAATAATGGACTTAAATGAAAAGTTTAGTTACTTTATTGAACTGATTCCAATATTTTATTGATGTTTTGTCACTTTTCAAATTTTTATCATTTTTTTAGTCTCACTTTTATAATTTCTGTCACTTTTTTAAAATTTCTATCACTTTTTTAAGAATTTGTTGTTGTTTTTTTTTTTTTCAAAATTTTTTCACTTTTTTGAAGTTTCCGTCACTTTCTTGAATATCCAATATCACTATTTTAACAAAATAATAATAAAAAGTGACACTTAACTTTAAAAAGTGACGTGATGTTACTTCCAAAATACTTT
Organism: Olea europaea var. sylvestris; assembly: GCF_002742605.1. Lineage (NCBI taxonomy): Eukaryota > Viridiplantae > Streptophyta > Magnoliopsida > Lamiales > Oleaceae > Olea > Olea europaea. The sequence goes on from NC_036238.1 coordinate 21,916,524, forward strand.
TAACATGATTTTCGAAAAGATTTCTTATTTTAGGGATATCTTTGTAAGTTGTCTCAAATCAACCATAAAAGTCCTGGACCTTAGGTCCAGTTTAGTAAAGCCCAAATGAGCCCAATGAACTAGAATTTCAGTGGAATACCCCGGTAGATCCTTCGAGAAACAGCAGCAGAGTATCTCTCTAGACACATCTACGACCACTGGATCAACATCATTAAAAGAAAAGAAAAGGCAAAAAAAATGGAGTCTTTTTTGTTTAAATTTGACCCGAATTTTCCACACCGCCCCCACTCACTCCCCTTTAAAACCCGAGACTATTTACCTCCCCAAAAAAAATAAAGAAGAGAGCTTTTCCTTTTGTTCTCTGAATTATCTCGCAAACGCCAAAGTATTCGGAAGAGAATTCCAGAAAGTCACTTCGTTGATCCTTCTTAGGTACTGTAGTGATTGAATGCAAGCCCTAACGCTCTTCCCCTGCAATTGTGATTTCTAATTTTATGTGCATTTCTTTTATTTGTATTGATGTATTCGATATTCTCTCTTATCAGCTCTGTTGTTTAATTTATTTTGGATTTTTAATCTATCCTGCATAAATTGTCTTTTATAATTCAAATTTATTTTCAATTATTTTTAGTAGATTGGGTTCTATTCTGAAATTTTCGAATTTTAAGTAGGTTCTTTTCTTCTTCTTCTTTTTTTATTTTTTTTTTCTTTTTCCACCCTCATGTTCTAGAAGAACTCGATCATGGTGGTGTATTTGAAATGACTCAATGGCATTTGTGTAGAGAGAATGATATTTTAACATTTCTTTAGAGTTAGCTCAAGCTGGACTCAATGACGTTATTTTCTTTAAACTAATAGCTGGAATTGTGCGGGACTCTTGGTATACATTCACTCTTTTCATCCTTCGAAAGTTATTGGATGGGTCAGTGCATGGACTTATATTTGAATTGGATTTGGGAAGTTGTCTTGCAATTCCTATTTCTTCTCGGATTTTTGTTTTTTGTTTTTTTTTTTTTTCTAAATTTGATTTATGTAACCACTTGCACATTGATACTTGTTTAGCACCATGAACTTATCTGTGTCTTTTCTTGAAGGATAATGAAATAAATATTGATATTAATATTGCCATCGTCTTTGAACTGGAAATGTGATTTTGCATTTTTGTTCGGCATGTTGTTATTAACCTTGCTGCAACCTAGTGACTTTGTGCTGCTATTCAGGACATTTTAGTGAACATGAGTGTGGTAGGTTTTGACATTGGAAATGAGAACTGCGTTGTCGCAGTTGCAAGGCAAAGAGGTATTGATGTTGTTCTCAACGATGAGTCCAAGCGAGAAACTCCTGCTGTTGTATGCTTTGGTGAAAAGCAGCGGTTCCTTGGGACAGCAGGAGCTGCATCGAGTATGATGAATCCAAAAAATACAATTTCTCAAATAAAGAGGTTGGTTGGACGCCAGTTCTCCGATCCTGAGCTGCAGCAGGATCTAAAGTCATTGCCATTTTCAGTAACTGAAGGGCCTGATGGCTTTCCTTTGATACATGCGCAGTATCTGGGACAAGTGAGGACATTTACGCCTACCCAGGTTTTGGGAATGGTGTTCTCTAATTTAAAGAGCATTGCTGAAAAGAATTTAAATGCAGCAGTTGTAGATTGCTGCGTTGGGATACCTGTTTACTTAACTGACCTTCAGAGGAGGTGTTTTATAGATGCGGCAACTATTGCTGGTTTGCATCCTCTTCATCTAATTCACGAGACCACTGCTACTGCTTTAGCTTATGGGATTTATAAGACTGATTTGCCTGAAAATGACACATTGAATGTTGCTTTCATTGACATTGGTCATGCCAGTATGCAAGTTTGTGTTGCTTCTTTTAAGAAAGGCCAGCTGAAGATATTAGCCCATTCTTTTGACAGATCTCTTGGTGGGAGGGATTTCGATGAAGTTCTTTTCCAGCACTTTGCTGCTAAGTTCAAGGATGAGTATAAGATTGATGTCTTTCAGAATGCCAGGGCTTCCCTCAGGCTTCGTGCTGCTTGTGAAAAGTTGAAGAAAGTTCTCAGTGCAAATCCCGAGGCGCCTTTGAACATCGAGTGCTTGATGGATGAGAAGGATGTGAGGGGCTTCATCAAGAGGGAGGAATTTGAGCAAATCAGTATGCCAATTTTGGAACGTGTGAAAAAGCCATTGGAGAAGGCTCTTGTAGAAGCTGGACTTACAGTTGAGAATATTCATGGAGTTGAGGTTGTTGGTTCAGGTTCCCGGGTTCCTGCTATTATGAAGATATTGTCGGAGTTCTTTGGGAAGGAGCCAAGACGTACAATGAACGCCAGCGAGTCTGTTGCCAAAGGCTGTGCTTTACAATGTGCTATTTTAAGTCCTACATTTAAAGTGCGGGAGTTCCAGGTAATGTTGCTTACAATTTTAATGGCTATTCTTATATAGACTCATCCATAGGATTGTCCTCTGAGTTTCATCTATTAAGTGCAATATATGCTATGTATCTTGCCAAAATGTACTCGTGATTATTGTATTTTTCATGTTTGTGCAAACTTATTTGATGCTAGAGTAGATCTTATATTTCATATAGACAGGGGAAGGCTTTAGGAAATATAAGGTTAAAAATTTGCATTCTACAATCAACTTTAGACTGAATTAAGTGTTCAAATCATATGTTATGCGAAGAGAAAGAGACACCAGATAGGGATTGTTATGTGAGTTTTGATACTCTCTCTTGTAATCATGTGGGTGTTATTGTGACCTATCATGACTCAAAAGAATATATGGAATTGCACCTTTATGTTAATTCGCTTAGTAGCTTCATATGAAGATGGTTATCCATGTTTTTGTGTGTTGAGATTTATCAAATGCCATTGGTGCACCTTTTTTACTTCTTTGTTTTAAAGGAATTTAACTGGGTTCTATATTTAGTTTGATTTCTATTGAGGTAGTGTGTTATCTGTGCAAATATGTGGAGATTTTTTTTTTGTTACCAATATTTTAGAGAAGATGCCCTGTAGTGTGTTTTTGGGCTAGTTCTGTTTGAAATATATCTTATGAAAAATCATGATCAGACATTAAAAATGCTTCCATATGTTTTTAACTTTCAAGGTTAATGAGAGCTTTCCCTTCCCCATTGCTTTGTCATGGAAAGCCTCTGCTCCAGATGCTCAAAGTGGGCATGCGGATAGTCAGCAGAGCACCATTGTATTTCCCAAGGGTAACCCAATGCCAAGTGTGAAGGCGCTGACATTCTACAGATCTGGAACTTTCTCAATAGACATACAATATGCTGATGTGACGGAATTGCAGGCACCTGCTAAAATTAGCACATATACTGTAAGCTATTAATGTGCAACTATCATTTCTTTCTATTCTTGATAAGCTTTCTACTCATTTCCTTCCATTGATGTACAGATTGGACCCTTTCAAACAAAGGGTGAACCGGCGAAGTTGAAGGTCAAAGTACGTTTGAATCTCCATGGGATTGCCTCTGTTGAGTCGGTTACTGTAAGTTCTCTGGATAAAGCTTCTTCATTTGTTTATGATGCTAGTTCTTTTATTTTATTTTATTTATTTATTTTTTAGTGAATTAATACACTTTTTATGTGCATAAGATGTTGGAAGAGGAGGAAGTGCAAGTTCCAGTTGTGAAGGAGTCAGCAAAGGAACCAGCCAAGATGGAAACAGATGAGACTTCTGCTGATTCTGTTCCCTCAATTACCAGTGAAATTGATGAAAATATGCAAGATGCCAAAATTGATGCTGGGACTGAAAATGGCACCCCAGAGTCGGGAGATAAGCCTATTCAGATGGAAACTGAGGTTAAGGTTGGTTATTTATGCTAATGTGAGATAGTCCTGCTGTTTGGTTATTGAGGTTTGTTGTTTGCAGCACAATGAAGGTTCCTCCTGGATGGAATATTTTCTTTATTTAGTTCCCCAATCTATATTGTAGGATGATTGTACTTTCCTTGTGTGACATGTGTGCCTCTCTTTTCCTTTTACGGTTTATTCGACCCATGGAAAGAAAACAAGCCACATGTATATGTTAAACTTTTCCTTGGGGTATAATTTTAACTATACGCATAATGCCCCCAACCTTCGGTGGTGGTTATATTATATTTTAATCCATCAATTCATCTTAGTTTTGGGGAGGTTTTCTCTCCTATTTTATATTTTTTATGTTCATTGGTGCAGGCTCAGAAGAAAAAGGTTAAGAAAACAGGTATGCCTTTTACAGAGCTGATATATGGAGGAATGGCAGCTGCAGATGTGCAAAAAGCAGTGGAGAAGGAATTTGAGATGGCTTTGCAGGATCGAGTAATGGAAGAAACAAAAGACAAAAAGAACGCTGTCGAGGCCTATGTTTATGACATGAGAAATAAGGTAGGATTTTTCGTTTATCGTGGGTTATTAAAGAATTTCGCTCCTCAAATTGTCTTTCTGTGATCGACAATAATGGGATTGTGAGTCTAAAGCAGGAAGTATCGACCATATAGAAAGTCTCTTGAGTAATGTTCTGGTTAAGACGGCCCTATTAACTTTCTTTAGCTATTGGGTATTGACTATTCGTTCGTGTCTTGTCTGCCTGCAGCTAAACGACAAATATCACCAGTTTATAGTTGATTCTGAGAGAGAACGATTCATTTCTAAACTCCAGGAGGTTGAAGATTGGTTGTACGAGGATGGTGAAGATGAAACAAAAGGCGTGTATGTTGCTAAGTTGGAGGAGCTCAAAAAGGTAGTGATACCTACTGTATGCTTTCAATTGCACATCTTTCCTTTCATTCTGAAAGGGGGATATTTTGATTATTTCCTGCAGCAAGGTGACCCAGTTGAGGAGCGTTACAATGAGCACACAGGAAGGGGATCTGTGATTGATCAATTTGTTCATTGCATCAACAGTTATAGAGAAGCAGCGATATCCAATGATCCCAAGTTTGACCACATCGATTTGGCAGAGAAGCAGAAGGTGCGTGTTTGTTCAGTGAATTTTCCTATCCTCTATGATGCTCCCTTCCCTAAGGGGCACACTTGCATGTGTGTGCATGACTATTATCATAAATGTGGCTCGGTGGACACTCTTCTTCTTCAGGTTTTGAATGAATGTATCAATGCTGAAGCTTGGCTGAGGGAGAAAATCCAGCAACAGGATACACTTCCTAAGTATGCTACTCCAGTTCTTTTATCAGCTGATATCAGGAAGAAAGCTGAGGCTCTCGACAGGTACTTCCCCACTGTTTTATAATTTCTGTAATTATAAGCAGGGCATCGTCCATGGTTCTGTGTGGAGATATTGATGTTTGCTTTTAATTTTTTGCATGACTTGAAAGGTTGACAGATGATCTGCAAACGGGGAAGAAAGGCAAATAAGATCATTTGGCTATTGAGCAAAATAGCTGTTTATTTTTTCGATTTACAAGCTTGACTAAGCTTATGAAGTTTGCTTAATAGTAAATACTTCTTAAAATATATAGATTTCTTTAAAAAACTTGGAAATTAAGTACTTGTTGATGGGTAGGAAGATCTTTAGTTTCAAAGTAACTTTTATACTATGTTTGGGAAATATTTGTTTCGAAAAAACTTATGAAAAGCTTAACCAGACACTACAACTCATTTCATAATTTATGGGCCATGAATGTCTTTAATTTTCATTTTTTGACTTCTATTTTTACTTCTCATATTGTCATATCTAAAAATACAAAACTCTTCTGCAGGTTTTGCAGGCCGATATTGACAAAACCAAAGCCCAGGCCCAAGCCACCCACTCCTGAATCATCCTCGCCGGCATCCTCTCAAGGAGGCGAGTCACAGACTCAAGGTGCTGACCAACCCTCCAGTGCAAGTGAGAATGCCGGAAATGAAGTACCACCAACTCCTGCAGAGCCCATGGAAACTGACAAGTCCGAGAGTGCACCAGGTGCTGCCTAATTTGTTATGCTGGACTCATTTGTATGTTGGATATGAAATGTTTGGAGATGAGGTAGTTTTAGTTTATGTATGGTAAGAGTTTATGCTGTTAGTGGGTGGTCTAGCTTAATGAATACGATCCTTCTCCCATGGCTATCTCCCTTATGTTTTGGGAGGGGAATTTCAAGTCTATACGAAGCAGCTGCTTTGGATGCTTCTCATGTATTTGAATTTTCTTCTTCAATGATATTATTCCAAATTATTTCTTGGCGAAAATTTCCCGTTGTCGTTTTTGCATCTTTTGTGCAAGTACGATTTGGAACTTATATTTAAAGAGAAGGGAGATGAGATTTGTTCTTGCTTTTTCATAATAAGTTCAGTTTTATGGTGAAATTGGTAGTCATCGGCTTTTTAGGACATGGAACCGAAGAGAGAGAAGTGAAGGGAGTATGGCGAAATTGGTAAACGATGTGAGCCTTCAATAAATTTAAAATTTCAAAGAATTATTATTTTTTAACTATGTTGGACTCGCTAAAAGATTGCAAGCAATTAAAATTTTAGCAACTATATTTGTTTTGATTTATTCTATCTTTCTACGTGATATACATCAAATTTTGAGGTCATGTCCATAATTTTAATGTTGTCTTGGTCTATTCGGTAAAATTTTGACAGTTTACCATGTTCTTTTTTGGTTCAGGTTGAAGAGTGGAATAAAATTTAAATCAAAGTTAACAACTAATTTTAATAACTCAATTTTTGGAATTTACAACTTTTTAATTACATATTTCATCAATTTTGAAAAATTGTTCCGTATTTAAACGAAACAAAGCTTATATATTTGAATTGCACTAGTTCAGATCTGAGGCACCGTCATCTCAGGACCTGTCATCACGCCTTGTTTGTTTAGAATAAGACTACATATTTTGAGTTGTTATGAGTTTACTAAACTTTCAAGAACGTCTAATTTTAAGGGTATGAGTTAAAAAGTGTCCACTCATTTGAATTTAGTGTCAATTTGTCTATTATGCCCTTAATGAAAAGTTACATTTTGAAATGGTATCCTTGACATTTGATTTTTTTATTGATTTGTCACGAATTTTGAGAAGTGGCTTCCATGAGAAATTACATTAAAATAAATTCGGACAAAAAATAAAAATAAAAATAAAAAATATATATATAATACTTTAAAAAAATAACGTGAAAACAAAAAGGGTAATTGGCACAAAACGTCCCTACCTATCAAGTCTATTGTGGAAAACGTCACTACTTTTCATTTTTTGGCATTTTTGCCCTCATTTCAACCTTTCTTTACGCTGGACGTCCTTCCGTCCATATTCCGTCAGTTTTTCCGTTAATTAAAGGGTAATTGGCATAAAACGTCCCTACCTTTCAAGTCTATTGTGGAAAACGTCCCTACCTTTCATTTTTTGACATTTTTGCCCTCATTTCAACCTTTCTTTGCGCTGGACGTCCTTCCGTCCATATTCCGTCAGTTTTTCCGTTAATTAAATACAAAAATACCTTTTTCTTTCCATAAACAAGGGTAAAATTGTACTCATCCACTTCACCCCTTTTTCCCGCCATCAACTTAGTCCATAAGTAACAGTAGCAGCAACATGAATCTGAAAATACTTTAAATGATTAAGTTAAATAAAGAAAAAATATCGTGAACACATTATATTTTACAATTCCACAACTACTGTTGTTGTCATCTTGTGTCACTGGAAAAATTTAGAAAGACATATTAAATGGGTAGTCAATTTATAATGAGCCAAAATGGTGAATGGCTCTTTTTGGCTCAATGGAGAATATGAATGGCTCATTTTAAATTGACTCATTATAAATTGACTACCCATTTAATATGTCTTTCTAAATTTTTCCAGTGACACAAGATGACAGCAACAGTAGTTGTGGAATTCTGAAATATAATGTGTTCACGATATTTTTTCTTTATTTAACTTAATCATTTAAAGTATTTTCAGATTC
>NC_036238.1:21924907-21932893 GCF_002742605.1 Olea europaea var. sylvestris
TGCCAATTACCCTTTAATTAACGGAAAAACTGACGGAATATGGACGGAAGGACGTCCAGCGTAAAGAAAGGTTGAAATGAGGGCAAAAATGCCAAAAAATTAAAGGTAGGGACGTTTTACACAATAGATTTGAAAGGTAGGGATGTTTTGTGCCAATTACCCAAAACAAAAAATATGATACTTTAAAAAAAAACAAAAAAATCACGTCTTCGTGACACGTAGGCAAGTGCCTCCGTGTCACGGAGACATTCTCGACATTACATATATCATTCTCGACATTTGAACACTTTCATAAAAAAAAAAACGAAAAAATCACGTCTCCATGTCACGGAGACATTCTCGACATTACATATGTCATTCTCGACATTTGAATACCATTTCATTAAAAAAAAAAAAATCACGTCTCCATGACACGATGGCAAGTGTCTTCGTGTCACGGAGACATTCTCGACATTACATATGTCATTCTCGACATTTTAACATCGTTTCTGTCTAGAATGACATTTTATTTTGAACATGACATGTCTCTATATTTGAAAATGTCGTTCTTGACGTTTCTGAGTCAACGAAAAATATAGCATTTATTATGATTTGACATGTATACTTTTGAAATAAATATGGCAGGTCATGTGTCAAAATTTTATTCGCCAATAACAATTTTGCAAAAATGTCCATTTTTTTTTTTGTTTTAGTGTGGAATTAAAAATTGTTAATAAAGGTATTTTGGTCTAAATTTTTTCAAATTGGACATTTTTGCAATGGTTTGCAATAATGAACATTTTTGTAAATGACTAGATAAAAATGGACATTTGATGAAATTTCCTCTTTTTTATAATTGCTGGGAACAGCAATAATGAGAACATGTTAGGCATGATCAAACTTCTATAAACTCGTAGAAAAAGTATGATTTCTTAAACAAGAAAGTTGATTTTAATGACTTGTATATTTTTTTAAAATTCATTTTTAATTAATTATTCTTTTAATAAAATAAATTTACAATTGAATTTGTGAATTCTTATTTTTTATCTTTCTTTTTTATCATATATTATTCAAAAATCATTTTTTAATAAATTTATTATAATAAATTTTAAGGGCTTAGCAAGATCGATCTTGTTACATTGTAAATCAAACTCGACATCAATTTTGACACTACTATGATATCGCAGCTTTTTATACGTTGATTTTAATAATACTTTAAACAAATTTGATACACAATGAGTTTCAAACTTTGTTAGATATAGGGATGTCAAACGGGCCGAGTGGCTTGTTGGCGACGAGCCCGAGCCGAGCTTCTGAGCTCACAAAATATGATTTTGTTTAAATAAAATGTCCAAAATGTGCAAATTTAACAAAAAAATTAAAAAAATCATGAACTCGCGAGCGGTTCGCGGGCTCGGCTCGGCTCCCCCCCCCCCCCCCGTGAGCTCATCCCCAAGCAACGAGCCAAGCTCGAGTTCAGCTCGTCTTTCACGAGCTACGAGCCCGAGCAGAGCTCGTGGATTAAAGGGCCGAGCCATTGCCATCACTAGTTAGATATGATGTTTTGAGTAATATTATAAATATTTACCTTAACTAACCACCCTATTTGAAAATTTCCAAGAGACCCGTCGATATGCATCAAATCGTGATTTATGAAATAAATTTTCACATATTTTATACTCGTCAATATTGGAGTTGAATTAATCGCAAGTAGTATTTATATTTAAACAATAGAAAGGCCAAACATCAATTCTCAACAAAGTCGATGTACATAATGTAAGTTTCAAAATTAGATTGGTTCTCAATTGAATTAAGCATTCATGTCTAATTTTGAAGACATTTATAATCATACTCTGCATACGTCATAAATCTTTTTTCACTTTGACAAACTTAAGAAAAGTACTATCTGTTAACGTTTGATAGATAGGGGTACATGATCATAATTTTAAAAATACTCCACTTAAAAAAATTTGAGATTATAATTGTATTTCTTTCCTTTAGATATTTCATTAGGTTTTAATTATGTGCTTAATGTTTAGTCGAAAATTAATCACAAATTTTGCTTTAGAAAATAAAATTAAAAAGCCAAATGCTGTGGCAGTTTTCCCAGAATTCAATCATATAAGAACCTCCGATTGGTGGGATTGACATTCAGATAAAAAAGTAAAAATCCAAAAAGTCCCCCGGTGAAATCTTTCATTTGAGCCTATTTGTTCAGATTCAAAATGTATTTTGAAAGGGATAAATCCATCGATAACCACTAAATTTTATATTTAGATCACCCAATTTGATTTTATTTCATCATGGTCATTCAATTTTATATAACGTTTTATTTTGACCACCCAATTTTATATAATATTTCACAATGATTATCTAACTTCTTTTCACCCTTTACATATATAAAAAATAAATTTAAAAGAAAAAAAATAAAATGAAACTTACTTTAAGCCCACGTTTGACCCCCATTACCTGAAAATTAAAATGGGGGGAATAGTATTTTTTAGAAAAATGAGTGGTTGAAAGAGAAGGAAAAATTTTCGATTTACGTGTAATATTATTTTATGGAAGATTGTGTGGTTGAAAATAAGAGAGAGAAAAATGGAATGTGATGTAATTGAATTTAATGGAGATTAAACGGGGGCTAAAAAACGTTACTTAAAAAATAAAATAAAAATTATTTAAAAAACACTACTTAAAAATAAAAAATAAAGACTTATTCTAAACGAAGTTTTTAAATAAAAAAATTATTTTTAAATTTATTTTATATATAATGCAAAACTACTATTTTATCCATTTAAAATTAGTGAAAATGGTGAAACGAAGTTAGGTGATTATTGTGAAATGTTATTTAAAATTGTGTGATTATGATGAAATAAAATTAAATTGACGGGCTTTGGTGATATTAAGCATAAGATTGGATGATCATCAATGAATTTAATGCAATTTTGAAATAACATTTTAGCCATGGTTAAAATAATAATAATAATAATAAAATTTGAAAAGGAAATGCCATTTAGCCAATTAGCTGTACAAATGGCATACAAATAATAATAATTGGGGACGGCATAAAAATCATAATAATAGGCTCAGGATATCTGATCCTATATACCTTAACCCTGTGAAAATCTCAGATCAAAAAGCCCTAAATCCGTTCGTACCGAATTTGTAATTTGTCAAGTTACGGGTTTGAGGATTTAACTTTTTGTTGATATTTTGCGTGGTCTATGAGTGGAAAGGAGATGACGGAGCAGGAGTATGATAGCGATCCAGAGGCGACAAAGCTTTCATTGAAGATGAGGAGGAGAGAGGCGAGTGATGATGAAGAGGAGGAGGAGGGAGAAGAGAAAGGGGAGCGGGGAGAGAGAGTTGTGCGGCCGATCGAATCGGATGGGGAATCGGAGGGTCAAGGCGCGGCGGCGGAGTACGAGGAAGGAGGAGAGGAAGAGTATGTAGAAGAGGAAGAAGAAGAGTATGAGAGGACTGGTGGCGGAGAGGTTGAAGAGGTGGCGGTGGAAAAGATAGAAGAAGGTAATGGAGTGATTGAAGGAGAGTTAAAGGACGAGAAAAGAGGTGTGAGGAATGATGTGAGTGAGATTAATGATGATGGCCTTATAGATGATGTTCAGCAGGAGGATCAGAAGAAGGAGATTGAGCCATATGCAGTGCCCATAGCGGGCGCATTTTACATGCATGATGATAGGTTTCGGGACAATGTCGGTGGACAACACAGGTATTCACAGTTGTTCAAAATTCTTTTAACTGATGGGAGTAATAGATACAATAGAGTCTGTTAAATTGGAATTATAGGCTGTCTCATATGGTTAGGGGAAGTTAAGAATTGTTATTGTTTGTTTAACTCAACAACAAATAATGGCGTGTAGTAAAAGGACATCTTTTCCAATCCAACAGGCTGGAAAAAGGTCCTAAGAGGTCAACAGCAGAAACCTTAAATAAAACCGAGTAAAAAGCTTGGAAGCCCAGCACATGCAGAATCAGAGAAGACGGGCTTGAAGGCAAATTCAAAAGCAAAAAGTCCTGAGTCGAAAGATAAAACAACTAAATCCACATCATCGAGACATTCAAAGGACAGACAATTTGCCTTTGGTCTGCAAACTCCTATATAATCTCCATCTTGGTGCTTTTAGTAGAATATCATTCTTCTGGCCATTAAGGAAAGGATGGAATGTGTTTAATCTTAAGGCAGCCCTGACATAACTTGCATGCCCAAATTTGGTTGGTTCGAGTTTAAGCTCTCTAGGATTCTAATAAGCAATGTCATTCTGAGATATAGTGATTATATCTCTGGGATACATTAAGGCATAAAAGCTGAAATGGATGGAGTTCATTATATAGTACTTGGCACTTCTCTTTTTATTGCTTCCTGCTGTTCTTGGTGATTCGGGACGTACATGCATATTTCATGTAGATAGTGAAGTAGGATTTTATACTACGATGCAAACCCCCATCTTTTAAGTCGATCTTTTGAACTTCAATTTGTGTTACTTTTTGGAATCATGATCTAATCTTACCATGTTAATGCATTTATTATTATTATTATTATTATTATTATTATTATTATTATTATAGCTTTTTAATAAAATAAATATCATATTTGTTTTGAATTCTTCTTGTACTTAGGCGAACTCTTGGTGGAAGAAAGTTATGGGATTCTAGAGACGAGAGGAAGTGGGGGCACGATAAGTTTGAAGAGCTGACTACTCATGAATGGCAGTATAAAGAGGTGAACAATCCCACCAGATTTTTATTTGTGGATATATTTTTCTGCACAATTTTAGTGATCTTATGGCCTGCTAATAATGTGTATAATTTTTCCAGCGTAGGAAGACTTACGGGGGTCGTTCTCGAGGACGCGGAAGAAACAGAGGTTTAGATCGTGGATATGATGGAGAAAATAGGCCCAGAGTTTACAATAATAATAATAATCAAAATAGTGATAACAACCAGAACAATGCAGTGAAGGTTGTCCGTGGACGAGGACCTAGAAGGTATCAGCCATCTTTCAAGAACACCAATGAGGCGCCTCTCGCACGAAATAAACAGTGAGTAAAATCATCTGTTCCTATGCAATTTTTTTTTCGAAGCTATGTTCTTCAAATTATTTATCATTGCTTATGCATTATTTTAGATATGTGAAATCAGTTGGAAAGCCTTCACACTTTAACTCTGGGAGAACAAGAGCTCCTATGCCAAGTGTAGAATCTGATGCTTTTCGTCCTAGGAAACAAATGTTTGGATCTAGTTTGAGCATTGCCTCTCCTCCATTTTATCCCTCTGGTTCTTCCGCGGAAGATACTTTGCCGCTTAAGAGGAATGTACAAGCTAGCGCAACTAATCGAAATATTCAGCCGTCTATTGCTGATAAGAGTTCTACCTTTGCTCAATCCTCTGAAATGATGCGTGGAAAGAATAAAGTGGACTCCATTGGCATGGATAAACTTTATATTGATGATTCAGAATCTGCTAATAAGCCTTTGAACGCTCTGCAATTGCTGCCATCTGGTTCATCATCATTTAATTCTACTCAACCTCAGCAGTCAAGGGGTCAAGGGAGAGGAATGACCTCCTTAACTCAAATGGCTTATGAACCAGTTTCTGATAATCAGGTCAACAGGGTTCCTCCAGCAATCCTGCTACAAACAGCTCAGAAGAATCCTGATCAAAGTCGAGGTCTATCTTCTTCACAAGCCTCTGGCCAGCAGTTTCTGCAGCATCTTACCAGTGGATCACAAGCTTCTTCTCCACCTAAAGCAGCTGTGCCTGTGAATTCATTTGAAACTGGAGAACTGGAATTTCTCTCTGACTCTAGTAAATCAAAGACTGCTTTGGCTGCTAAAGGAAAAGGGAGTGTTGAAGGCGGCGGAAGGGGCTCCTTTCTATATGGTGGTGTTCAGGTTATAGGGGCATCTGGAGATATGGGCAGTGGTCATGGTGATCAAAACTTCCCAGCTTTCTTGCCAGGTACAACTAGCTGTGACAAAGGGACAAGGAATTTTTTTATTATTATTATTATTTTTAAGTTAATCTAGAAAACAGTTCTTAGAATTTATTTATTCATTCGAGTTGCATTTTTTTGGTTAAACTTGCATAAGAATTAGCAATTGTGACTTTGTTACAGTTACGGTATATTTTTCACAGGAAGTATGGTGTATATAATGCACTGATGTAATTTCTTTTAGGTTTGCATTTGTAAAATGAATATTACCTTATCCCCACAATCAGATAAAACATAATACCTTATCTCCACATTTTTCCATTAGGTTTGCATTTGTCAATATGCGTTTGTGCACTTTCCAAGTCGTTACCGTGTTAAGGGTAATTTAAGAAAAATTAAGGAAGTAGTGCTTTATGTTATACTTATTGTCTGCTATTCCTTTAAATTTTACTTACTGTTTTATAGGGAAATATCTTCATAAAGACAAAATTCACCAAAGAAATGAGTTTGTTTATGAAATTGTGAAATTTTATGTGGCGCTGGGATTTCTCTGAAATATATCCAATTAGAATTACTATTTTGGTCCATCCGGTACATTTGTGCTCCTTCGCTTGATTGCTAGCTTCACGTAACTCCTTTTGTTTGTCGGAATACAGTCATGCAATTCAGAGGTCAGAATCCTGGTGGTGGCGTTCGAGTGCCTGCTGTTGGCATGGCCTACCCTGGATATGTTGCTCAACCTCAACTCGGAAATTCTGAAATGACTTGGTAACTACTAATTTTCCAACACAGACTTACACAAAGCCCCCACACCCGTTATTTATCTACTACTGTGCGAGTGCTTCTCTCGCATATTTATTCACTGATTAGATTGTCTCAACATGCATAAACCTTTTTTTATTATGATTTGATTTTTCTGACTCTTGAAGACCCCAAATTGTGCTGTATATTTTAGCATGCCAAATGTCTACTGTTAAAAGTTTTTAATGATTTTTATTATTTTTATGACATTCAGGCTACCAGTTTTAGCTGGTGCCTCTGGGGCACTGGGGTCAACATATTCTCCATATCAATCTGTAGATGGTTCATATCATGCTCGACCATCCGAACAGACATCTTCTGCAGTGTCCACTTCCAGGTGGGTAAGGTAGTTCGTGCTTGAATATCAATGGTCTTTTCCTCTCTGCTTGCATTCCCTTACTTGGGGGGCTTCAGTATCAAATTGGATATACTTGATGTACTTTTTCTTGTCTTAGCTGTTGTGCGTCTGGTTTTGTTCTGTTTATTGCCTGCATTTTTTGCTTTTATCCACAACTGTTTTTGGTGAATGGATTTGATAACCAAGTTTATGGAACAAATAGTTAAACTTCCATTTTGGTTGCAGCAAAGAAACCAGTACAACTAAAGACAGTAATGACTGGAGCCCCACACAGAGGCATGGTAAGATAAGATGAATTGTACTGTATTTTCTTGCACTTTTCTCTCCCATTATATAGCTGCCTAAATGTTTTTTTATTTTTTCCTGGCAGAGGTGGCAAATGATGACTTTGGGCAGAGGCAAAAGAATCCTCGTAGGCAAGTTGACATTCCTTTTCTAAGCTGAAAAGTGATATCTGGATGTGGAGTCTTCCATCCCCTAGCACTTCTTTTTCAATGCAATATGATTCGTGTTAACCTCAGTATGTGTATTGACTTCTTTAAAATACACTGCAGATATACGGAGATGAAATTTGACCAGTGAAGTAAGTAGATAGGTGGAACCAGTTTCAGTGTGCAGATTAATTCAACTTCTTGCAGTCAGAATCTCTTCCATCTGTTGGGTATTGTGGAGTTTCTGAGCTGTTCTTTTGGTGCTGCAAGCCTTGGGCCCCTTTGTGTTCTCCTGTTCTAAAATTGGAGCGCATTGGGCTGCCACATGTTCTGGGATAATTTTAGGTAATGGTTCTATCTTTTGGCTTGGTTGTGAAGTTGTGGGGTGTTGTATACTTACTTTCCAACACACATTCCCCTTCAATATAATGATAGATTCTTCATGTCTTGTGTTATTGCGTCAT
>NC_036238.1:21939402-21946472 GCF_002742605.1 Olea europaea var. sylvestris
ACAATACCAGTTAACTATTAAATCGGAATAAGACATATCCAAGTGACAACGTTAACCTCAGATAAATAGAGTTGAAGAAATAAATTGAAGAAATAACTACTTTGGTACACTGGTGATTACAACCTTCCCAGCCGGGCTGTGTACTTAAACCACTTGACAAAGTTAAGTGTGAAAATAGTAAAGTAACCATGCGGAATGATAAATGATAATAGGTTGATACAAAATAGCACTCTACTTTCAGAGAATATTGATTAATAACTAGGAAACTAATGCACGTTCAATTACTGTGCAAAAGTGTAACCAATGCACTTCACTGCAGAATGGGAGAAAGGTGGCATGAGGAATTGCAGTTGTCAAAAACACCTAGGCAAACCCAGACAGGTACTACCGTGCAGTGTATGTTATAACATCAGTTTTACAAGGGCAAAATAGTGCGAACTCCTATACGGTACATGTGAATGAGGTTTACATGATAACACGTATTATTAATAAATGCAACAAATGAAATTAAATAATTCAGTCCGGGCAACCTTCATCCAGGATTTCAGAAAAGGCCTTGGTGCTCATATAATAAACAGCAGGTGTGGTTTTTCTAAGTTCCGACCACATCATATCATTCCCTCTACATGGAATTAAATGTCCACATCTGAATTAGCACCAATTAGACAGTAATTGAATACGTGATGCAACTTTTTAGTTTTCACACTAAAAACTATTGGACAACGAAAACTTACAATTTTCAAGCCAGACAACAAAACTATACAAAGAGATAAAAATATATTGTTTTAATATGTAAAATATTTTAATCATCATATGATACTCACTCTCGTCCAGACGTCCATATAAGAATCTCTCTCCTTTCCAGTATTCCAAAGGCCTCATCCTGATTCTTTTGCTTCTTCTTACTCCATTTTCAAATAATGTACCAGATTCTGCAGGGTCACCAAGAGTATCATTACTCAAATCTCAAGGAAGAAAGAAAAGAAGGGTCCTGCCAGTAGATGAACAACACATACCTGCAAGACTTTTCCTCAGTGGATGTGATTTTCTAAGGCGTTTTTCAACTGCTTCTCGTTTTGCTTTCTGTAGCTTGTCTTGATTTATCTGAAATTTCAATAACGCATAAGTGTGATATGTCCATAATGGCTTTTGAATCAATTAAGTCCTTGCACTCTAATATGATTGATAATGTTGTTGAATAAAAACAACTTGAAAGATAATCCCAAAACACAGCAGCTATTTAGTCTCTTACAATGAAACCTATTCCTTTTACCCGTAAAAGCAAAACTCCTATTTAAGAAAATGAAAGGGGTGAACATCAGTTACTAATTCACGAAGTAGAATCAGCAAATTATCCCAAATAAGCCTTTTCCATTTGTGTGTTTGATCTTGTATATAGGAAGGTTAAAGCTCTGTAAAGAATTTACTACGACATTCAGCGCCTTTCACGGTTTTCAATTCTGCTCATTCAAACCGTTCCAGAGTATTTTTTAAATACACTCCTAAACACTCGTATCAACATGATTACAAGTCATTGTAAATTTATAAAATCAAGAACTACAGACATTGATAAGAAGCTTTGTATTGAAGTCCAACCAGCACAAATCAATGAGAATGATGTAGAAGAAATAACTAAGCAAGAAGACACCTCAGGCTCTTGTTTTTTATCAAACTGCTGACTCCTGGATGGGGCCTTTACCGCATCATCTTCAAGTGCACAACAATTCGATTGGTCTGTAAGGTAGAACACCACAAAAAATAAATTGATATTTATACGTCTTCACTATATCCTATTCATAGTTAAAAAAATAAAATAAAATAAAATTGCAGAAAAAAGGGAGGTTATCTCCTATTCGTCGCGTCAAACTATAGATATTACATCCCATAAAGCAATTTGTGTGCATCTTACACTGGATTTCTTTACTCATGTTTGCTTGCTTTTCGAAAAAACTACCAATCGAAGTGGAGGGTTTCCTCCAACAAGAAGCCGAATTAAGGTGATTCATTATTATTGCCACAAGCATCAAAACATAGGGATCCATCGACAAAATCATTCATCGTGTAACAACTTGGTTACTGACTTAATATATATCAAATCAAAGTTGAGAAGCAAGTGGCACATAAAACATTACAGAAGATAAATGTAGTGCTCACAGATTGAAGTTGGACGCTCAAACATCATAACATAACCTGCTATAAATCTCGTAAACATCAAGTCAATTGTCTTAAGACAGGAAATAGAGGTAACTTTAGCTGAAATTAGTTCAGGTTAAAATTCTTGTGTAACTCAAAGTTCACTATCATCTTCAAAGTCTCAATTTAATATTTGCTGTTTGCATTACCATCTTATGCATCATTTTATGGCTAAATAACGAAGAAATTTTAATAAAAGGGGTGTATGAAATAAGGCTTAGTGAGCTGAATTTTGAATTGAAAGCACATTGGCTAATGGCCACTGTGGCAACTACAGGTGATTATAAGCAATTCAAGACAGTTTGCTTGAATGCCAACTCCAACACCAATGAGATTCAAAGCAAAGATTTTGAGGTCCAATCACATGACCACTTCATCAAAATAACATTATAATTAACTCACTTAGGAACATTGCTAGCACGGTTCACAATGTCAAAATAGTCCACAGAAGGTAAAGTAACAACCATACCAAAAAGATTCTGACCACCATTCAAGCTTTCGCCAATTGTTTCTTCCTCAATGTTGTAATGTGGTTCTCTGACAAGGCAAATATCAGCTTTTGCATACTCTCTCCTTGCATTTTCATACACAAATTGGTCAGGCGGACAAACCGAACTTCCAGTTTTCATCTTCAGTGTATCAAAATTAATTGTAGGTCCTGCAATTGAAGATTTTGCACTTTCTCTGCAAGCATTGTCATCAACAAACTGGTCTAAACAATCCAAACTTAATGTTTTCAACTTCTGCATATCCATATTAATTGTAGGTTCTGCACTTTGTCCAATTGCAATCTCATCCACAAACTGGTCAGGAAGACAGTCCAAACTTCCTGTGTTTGCCTTCTGTATATTTATTTTAACTGCAGGTTCTGTAATTTCAACCTCTACACGTGCTTTCTTCTTGCTACACGTACTTGGTTCCTTCCGTGCATCAACCTGATCCCGTAGCTTGTCGATAGGCTGAACAGGGTAATCATTTTGGGTTGGCGACAGATCAACATTAAGAGGAGTAAATGGGTCTCTCAGGGGATTAGATTGCAAAATTCGCTTCTTCAACAAAGATAGAGAAGCGAATGGACTTCTTGGAGGGGTTGGTGAAGCTACAGAACTGGTTTGATTCTGTGCCACCTGTCCATGTTCAGTAAGTGGTTCCCTACTTACACTTCTCAGCAAACTATTTGTGACCTGTGAAGTCTTACGAGGCTTTGACAAACTTTCTTTCAAAGCCAAAAAATCAGTCTTTTTGACATCATAATATTTGGGTATGCAAAGGCCATCCAGGTCAAGTGGTTTGATCTGAAACATCTCCTGCAAGATATTCAAGGCCCCATCCCCATCCAAATCTTCCTCATTACAAGATAGCAATTCATCTAAAACACCATTCGCTTTATTCCCTGTCTTCGATACTGATTCTGTTAAATTGAATTAAACATTATGTTAATATGAGAAGAAAATCCATTTGCCAACTAGGCAAGCATACATCCTTATGGCAATTGAAACCAAACTAAAAGAAGTTCGCTGACATGGACATGGACATGGACATTGACATTGAACACATTGCTATATTGAGAAGATCCACTCACCAACCAATTCAACTTCCTGTTGTAAGTCATGATTAGGAGTGTCCAGAACATCCGTCTGCACTGTTTCTAGGGAGGACATTAGCATCTCATCGTTTTCACAAGGCACTGATGAGTAACGGTGCTTATAACTATATGATTTCCTGTAATGAAAAATAACTAGCTTAAAGCAGGCAATATAAAAACCAAATCCAAGATGACTTGCTAGTTGCAGTAAATTTCAGAACACCCATTAATCAATACGACTGACTATACCCCAAAATTCCTGGTCTGTGATGACGTGTATTAGTTGATGTTTTGTATTCATTCAAATTGTTCATAATGCCACCCTGCTGTCTTTGTATTTCCTTTTTGGCATCTGCAAAATCAATTAGTATGAGGTTGTTATACTAAAACAAATGCATCATAATAATTGACTGGGAGAAATATGATGGAAATTACATTCAAGCTTTTCATAAGCATCGAAAAATTCGTCAGGATCTTGCAACCGGTCAATGTTCAAACTTGATTCCAAATTCACAGAAGGCTGACTGTTAACACACAAAACATTATTACTAATTTAGGAATAAATCTCCAAATGTGCATTATACATAAGTAAAAAATTAAGTCGATGAGCTTTAGTCTCCACCTAGCACTAGGCTTCAAAGAAAATCGAGCCCGCTTACGCACAATGCCCAGGCCTTGCCTTCGTTCTTGAGGTTTGTCCTTGCCCTTTATGATGACTTCATCAGTGGGGTCCGCAATTTCTGCAAATCTAGTTAAATTGGTGTCCAGAAGTTCCACTCCCCCATCCACTATTCTCTTTGCTTCATTCATAAGCTTTACAGGACTCCTTAAATCCTTGTGTACATCCAGAGGAAAAGAAACATGCATGGTAATTTAATTACTCTCCAAACAACCTCAAAACTAGTGATTTAATTAAATCAGCCAAGACTAATGCCTAGGATTTTACAAATTATTAATTCATGTCCATATATATTTATATTTTCTTTCGCTAATTGAACTCCAAGACCTTGATTCTTTGCATGACCTAGGCTTTGCAAACATTTTCCCGCAAAAATGTACAAAACAAAAAAAACAAAAGCCCAAATGTTTTCCAAATTTTCACAGAAATAAATTAGTATTAACCTGCAGAAACAAATTACAGTCACCACAAAACACTATGGTAACTCTCTCTACCCAACACATCAGCCTCCTTTACTCGAGCGGAAACACAAAACTCGGACATTTCAACTAATATTAGTAAAAACGGCGTTTTAAATTAATTTTTTTATAAAGAAAGAAATAATTATCGTTTCGCAAGCATACACTAGAACGAGCGTAAATTTGAGTTTCTACCATCATAGAACTCAGCTGAGACAACTATTAAAAAAATTAAATAAAAAAGAGTGACTTCAAGTACCAGAGACTTCATGAAATGGTGAATCGAATTTAGGTCTTTAGAGTCAGAGGGAATTGGACAGTTGGTTGAAGCCCTAATCGTACGGGGGAAGAGCGAGGGTCCGATTAGACCTTGCAATGGGTCCATAGAGTCGGAGATCAGTGAGTTGCTCGCCATTTTTAGCCGTGTTTCAGCGTTTCGAGGGGTTTTCGGCGGTGGGGGGAGGGCGGAGAAAGGCGTTGGATGGTTGGAATTCAAATTTTAGGACTGATTCGAACGCAGAGACCGAGCGGGATTGTGAATCACTCTTGTGCGCTTGTAACGATTTCAGAAAGCGCATTACAGACATCATGAATTGCAAGTTTTGCATTTTGTTTGAACACCATTTTTTTTTTATAATTTATTTTTCCAAAACCCGTGTTCGACCACACATTCTTCAATAAATTAAATATTAAATATAAATCGAAATTTTCTTCTTAATTCTTAACTGCACATTCTACAAAAATCATTATTTTTAAAAATATATTTTTCTTTCAAAATGGAGCTCAAATAATGGCATTTTTTTACATTTTTTTTAATTGGGGTCAATCACTCTGAAAAGACAAATTGCATATCTTTTCTTTCATTTCAGGAGAAATACTATCGACGGAGGCTAATTTAAAACCTTCCACAACCATACATTCAAACCTCATTTCTTACCATTAGCAAAATTTGTTTTAGTTGCTTATTCCAAGGAATTCGAATAACTGTTTCAAATATAATATCAAGAAGTATCGCTTATGGAATGTCAATATATATTTTTTATTTTTTTCTTTGGAACGGAATTTTTTCCTTTTTAATCTTTTTAAACCAACGATTCTACGAGTATACATAATTTTTTCTAACCCCCAAATAAAATAGATAAGCGTGGCTCTTACCATATAGCTTATTTCAATCCATAAAATTTTGAACGGCCCATAAGCTTGTTTGCAAAAAATTTCGAGATTAACCTTTTATTTGGTAGAAATTAAAATCAAGATTTTAATTTAAAATCAAATCAACGTCAATAAATAATTTTAATCACATATTTTATAGGATCTACAACTTTTCATCTATATATTTCTTCAATTTTTATAAAATTTTACTAAAATTTTAATTTTAATTCCCACCAAATAGATTCATATTTAAAAGATACTTTGAAAGACAAATTACTCCATAGTTCTGAAAAACAAAAGAAATAAAGAAAAGAGCAAACATAGAAAATTCCCATTCCTTCCCTCTCCCACAAAAGTAGTACCTTTGTACAATACTCATCCCCTTAACCCTAGAGGGAAAGGTATGGCTTATGTGGTGCTAAAAGTCATAAAGATGACGCGTGACTAATTGATGTACTGTTTAGTATAACATGTATCATAGTCAGCTATAAATATATGAGTTTATCGAATACGCTATAGAGGCATTTCGGGGCCATACGAACCAATATGGTTCGAAATCTGGAATTGACTGTCTCGTGATTAAAATTAAAAGTTATTGTTAAGAAAAAAAGAAAGCGTTTTGCTAACATTTTAGACATTTTCCCCTGGCCAAATTAATTACTAATTTTATTCCCAAAATTTGTGCGGGCCTAAGATGTTCGTATCATTTGTTCATAGTGGTCCAGTCTTAAAATATCTGCTCTAATGGACCACTTTGATCCACGTAGCTTAGATCATGTCCACAGCTAGAATATCCAAGTCCAATTTTAAGGGCCGTAGGTTTGTCAATTTCCCTATGGGAAAGAAGTGATGATTGGCGTACCGAAGAATTTTCGCAGGGGCTTTACAGATCACAAATAAGGGGTGAGTGGGTTAATTTTTGGCCCTTTTTTATTCAGACACAACTCACCTTTGTGAGTTATTTGGCCGGGTTCTGTGCAAGAGGAAAATTCCATAGGAAATT
>NC_036238.1:21946572-21960031 GCF_002742605.1 Olea europaea var. sylvestris
AACTCAAATCTTAAAACGGGATCAGAGCCCAATAAGATCCAACAAGCTATTCGATCTGATTAAGTCTAAAAAATGAGCACACGGATTTCAAGATTGGTCTACTAAAAAAGAGCCACCATTTTGCGAGGGCATGTTAAGGGAATAAATACCACATCGGTTAAATATCGAAATATTGACCAACTTAAATAGATCTTGGATCACTCCTCTTGATAAGGTTGACCTTATTAAGATGAACCCCAAATCTTAACAGCAGCAACGACGGGCCTGGAAGAAGAAAGAAGGCATCTTGTTTTCTCTCGAAGCCAAGGAAGAATACCTCAATCTAACCAACCCAAAAGAGCCCAATGCTAATCGATCCATATAAGACCTATCCTAAAAAAAAAAAACTGCAGCAAGCCCAAAAACCAAAATAATAGCCCATTTATAAAAATAAATTACATGCAAACACTTCCCCAGTTCCCCTTCACATCTCTAAACCAAACCGAAGCTTCCTGCCACTACTAGCGTCACGACCCCGTTCCATCGCTGCATTCTCTTCAACAACACCTTGCCAAACCCCATCACTGCATTAAAGGGACAAATCTCTACCTTCATCCCCATCTTCAAACCTACCAACTCAAAATTCATAACAGCAGCTTACCTCTAAACTACTGGCCTCAATTAACAAAATACATCACTACCGACAAACTATTATTGGTTCTGGTTTTGGGTATAATTGAAATAAGAGAAAATTTAAGGGAAAGAAGACAATAATATGATTCGAACTGCTGTTAATTACACTACCGACTACTGCTGGACTATTTTGCTTGGGAAAATTTGAAGAAAGCAAGAGAGGAAGAAGACTGGACTGGAACAAGAAAATTTGACCCGAGAACAACAGTTTACAAGTTTAACCCAAAATAAAGTTAAGTCGGCTATGATACATGTCAAATATTGAGATAAAAATACTCAATAAGACTCGATGCCTCTAATTTAAGTTCTCTCATTAAATAGAACTAAATCAAATTAAATATGGCAAAAGCAATATATTCATATATGGTACAATATAGTCGTAATATTATGTAATCTTCAATGATCTTTGTAATCTTTATTTAACCTCATTAACAGCAAAAGCCTATCCATGCCCCTGATGCTTGGACTCTTCGAAACAGTTGAAGTACCATGTCGGACACGGATATGAGATGTATCGGATCCTCCAAGTTTCAATCGAGCACTTCATCATTTTGCTGCTGCTTTTTTTCCGTTTTTTTTGTTTCTGCTCTCTATAAACCTAACGTCGCCTCCGAGAGGGTAGAAAAAGGCGACGGCACTAGATTTTCCCTTCTTCTTCTTCATTTTTTTCCCTTTCTTTTTTTCCTTCTCTCTCTCTATGTATCGGTGGTCCAGGGTTTTGTTTGTATAAAATGAAAATGGGTTCTATATAGTGTTATGTAGTGCTCCACTAAGTTCAAATTATAATCAAGTCCCTCATTTTCTATTTTATATAACATTTAGTAGTTAACTTTTCATAAGAGTGTGTTTGATTGACATGGAAAATACCACCTAGAAAAAAAAATGTTTTCCTTTTGTGGAAAATAAAAACCACCTCTACCCAAAGAAAATATTTTCCTTAAAAATAAGGAAAATTAGGCATATTTTTAAAAGTTAGAAAATGTTTTCCATGGAAAAAAATAGCAGTCAAACACTCCAAATAGAAATTTGCGTGGAAAACTGATATTTTCCATGGAAAATAAATGTAATCAAACACACCCTAATTGAAAATTAAACCCCAAAATTTTAATTTATTCGTCTTAACCCCTTATTCAATACTCATTTTATTCTTTGTAAATAATTGATTTTGGTTTATTCAAAATGGCATCTTGGGTTAGTAAAAAAATTGAAGGTTGGAAGACGTATTTACGTACTCGTGTCCGAAATTTGAACTATTTTTAATCATGTTCCCGTATCCTACATTTAAAAAAAAAAAGATCCGACACTTAGATACGTACCCGTACCCGACAATCATACCCGAGTTCGAGTATCATAGGTCCATGCTTCATCTCAGGGATCAGTGTCAAACAAATATCTGGTGTTAATGAGTTACTTTGCAGACATGATCAAAAGAGACAACTTCTCCAAATGGATACAAAGCCTTCTTGAGAGTTAAAAAGTTTTGTGGTTAACTTCGTTCGATGCAGTTATTAACATCATTTCAATCTTTCCCACCATTTTTTCATTTATTAGACTAGGGGAAAAGAAATGGGGGTTTGCTATTGCTAATATCAACAATCAATGAAGTGTGTAATGCATTTCTTGGATCATTCATACCTTTGTTGTTGCCCTTTGGGCAAAAAACACATTGAAAAGACCTTTCGCCGTGTCTGATAGGACTATCTCTTTAAACACTTTTGCCTCCTACAAAATAATAATAATAATAGTATGTATTATTTCACATGATTCTTTTAGTTTCATAAATGAAAATGAAATATTTGGATAACATTTCATTCATTTGAAGGTACAAGTCTTTTGTGGCTGCACAGGAATGAGCTCAAGAACATTTCTTGATTCTCAAAACTCTCATCTTTGAGCTACCAAAAGAACCAAATGAGTCCAGAAGACAAGCTCAATGTATAGGCAGTACAAAGTTGCTAATCAAAGAACTAGCCTGACCATTCTATTCTTACAAAGTCGAGAATAAAGATTTAAGTGGAACCAATGACCTACCCACAAACAGGTTGAGACACCATTCAAATGAACCAGGTCCTACATAGAAAATTACCTTTAAAACTCCATCATATCCTCCACGGATGACTCCTTCTTCAATCACATCAAGGCATGCATGGTGTTGAGGCATATTTTTATAGGTCTGTTTGACTTGATGTCTTGCCATCTTTAGTGTATCACGAGCTTCAGATAGGGAGCCAAGTTTGTCTGTCCTGTAAAGAGAGCGTAGCCAAGGTTTGACCCCGCCAACAATGTCTAATGCCAATTGCTGAGATGCTTTCAGCAATTCTTGAGAAGGCACAATAGCATCAATAAGACCAATATTCTTTCCTTCTTCAGCCGTTATCGGTCTAGATGACTGTAATCAGCACCGAGCGTAGGATGATATTAATATGAAGTTAACATAATGATAAAATTGATAAACGCGAATTATTCCTATTAAAAAGGAGCAGATACAAAATAAATAAAATAAAATAAAAAATCTTGTTAGAAGAGATAACTGGAATGTTTCAGAAAGTATGGTGACCAATATGAAACAATTTGACGTTGCGTACCCAACATGATACTTGGAGCAACCTTAAGTGCTCATTTTTGTTTTTTACGCTAAAGGTATTTTGCAAATGACAGAAAAGAGCGCACGTACGTTATTCTCATTAATAATTAATTTGTTGTAGTGTAATTAATAAGGAGATGATAACTTCAATCTCAGATCATTATGAAGGGAACACAACCTAGAGATGAGATAAAAACAACAGTAGTTTAAAAATTCTGCAGAGAAAAAATATGTTTCGGAACTTTTAGCTTCACTGCCATATTACTGGGAGAGAAACTTACCATCATCATTTCAACAGCTTTTGACAACCCGACAAGCCTTGGAAGACGTTGCGTGCCTTGAAAGGAAAACATGGTTAGTTCACAGTCGTCTTAATTAAAATTAAAGAATCTTCTCTGCTTCAATCTTTTAACGCAAGCAATCTTAGTTTAAGTAGCCATTGTACCTCCAGAGCCAGGAATGATCCCAAGGCTGAGTTCTGGCAGACCAAGTTGTGAATTTGGCACAGCAATGCGTGCATGGCATCCCTGCATAAAAGTGAACAGATACGATGGGTAGAATGAAAACTTCCCACGTTAATAGGAAACCAGCCATGACATAAAGGGAACACAAACCAGTGCCAGTTCCAAGCCACCTCCTAGTGCAAGCCCCTCGATGGCAGCGACTACAGGCTTCTTTGCATCTATTAAGACAAGAAGTTGAACAACAAATGTATTAAAACCATACATGAAACCTGACTCTGATGGAAGTGGAAAAAGAAACTAAATCTCTTATACAGCTAAAAAAATTCAACAATGGAATTAGTCAAACACCTTCTATTACATCTACCACGAGATCAACTGATAAATCAGGCAAGATAGAAATATCTCCTGCATATCCAACAAATTTAGTCAATTCTCAAATACAGAGTTCTGTTTATAGAAACAAACCATATGAATAATTAAGAAAAATTAATGTAGACACACCAGTTTTCTGCATTCTCCCAAAGACAGTGATGTCAAATCCACCAGAAAATCTCCCACCATTGCCTGAAGTCAAGGGAAAAGGTCACATGTTAATTCCAAAGAAGCAGACCAAATTTTCCATCTAAAAGTGAAGGAGAGCAAGGAATATTACCAGACCATCGAAATTTCAAAAAACTTATGTATTATCGAGCTTATTGCATAAAATGAAAAGACTTAAAATAAATAATATTATCGTAATATTAGCTTACCAGGATGTCCTCAAATTTAATGATTCACACTCTACTCTCACAGATTGGAGCAACCACGATCCTCATTTTGAAAGATCTTTCACATAAAACCAAAAATGCGAAGTCCACAACAGCAGTAATCTTCAACTAACTTCTTGATTATCACCATAAATACATTCTAATTTTACCAAATTTCGTATTACGAGAACGAAATCTGGAGCAATTAAAGCAGTATTTCTTTATGATATCTGCCTAGAAGTTGCGATGGACATCATTAAAGATTATCCATGATATTTGATTCAAATAGCATAGGGACTACGAAATCTAATAGGATAATGGAGCATAGTTATTATTAAACTCTAACTATTAGAACATCCAAAGGGATGCTCCATTCTCTTACCATCTAACCCCTGTCTATTTGAGTGTTGAAGGGAATTTAGCTAGGTTCAGGGCTGCCTAAGAACTGATTCATTTGCAGGTGTCTATGTTAGAAATGAGGTCACCAAGTATAATTAGGAGATAGGCTCACTTTTAGAAAGTTGGTAGAATTTGATGTCAATCGTTCATTTTATTCATGCGAATCATGTAAAAAACTCATTCCTACTAACCAACAGACGTTCATTGTTCTTGCTGGAATCATTAACATTCTTGCCACTCAAGAAATGATGCTGAATTTTCAGATTTTACATTCTTGGGACGATATTGAAGGAAGCAATTTGATTAGATATCAAAACTAATTACAAGTTCTTAGCAAGAAATGATGGAAATTGTTAGACATAACTTAGACAAATTTCCTCTCAATCGCAATCAGAATAATGAAGTCATGCTTTAAATTTCTATTTCCATGTTTCGGTATTGACTTCCCACACCTCGAGAGTGGAAGGCTTTCATTGAGGACTAAGTTGTTTCCTATCAAAAACATTGTTCCCTTATAATATATATCCAGAAATCAAATAACAGGCAGAATCTAATCAGGATTATCTAGGACTTCTTATTCATATAGCAGAAGGTAGCAGAATTTTATATAAGTAAGCATAATTCTTATCAAACTCTACATATTGGCAGAGTATATAAAACCTTGAAAAGGCAGGTATTTTCATTACATCAACAGTTCCACAAGCTTGGCTTTGTCACTAACATAAAAGCATCTCTTTCCATGTTTCTAGATATAAACCATAAGGGTTTGATGGTTCTTTTTACATAGAACAATGAAGGTTGCGCGTTAATCTATAACTGATGTATCCCTCATATATCAATTTATAATCGACTTATCTCATAGTTTAGTATTTTTGGCCACTTAATCTAAAAGCATAAATTGTTAGAGAGGATCACATATAAATCATTTAAACATAGTCTTTAATATACTTCCTCAGGTGTAAGTAGGTTTTATATTTACATCAAGCCCAGACATGTGTACAATTTCATTAAATTGTGATGGATAGACTTGAATTCATTACATATTTCTGCACTAGGTTTTATTGGATAACAAGTAGTTTTGAATGTAGGGACAGGGGAGGAGCCAGAAAATTCTTTCAGTGTTGGCATGATTTAACCCACGTCAAACATTGAGTTTTGGTCATGAATTTAACGATAATAAAACTATAAAAACAAAATTGCGATAATACTAAAAATGACATAGTTTATAATTAAACGTGTTCCTTGCAAGTTTTCATATATTTGATATTGTTATACAATAACGTTATTACCAAGTAATTGAAAGAAAAATAACTGAAGCCCAAATCAACATATGCCTAAAATCAAGCAAAATCATGGGTCATTGCTAATATTAAAAAAAAAATAAAAATAAAAAAAGGGTTGGACCTAAAAGTTCAGTGCGGGCATAATAAGGCTCCGCCAGTGCGTAAGGATTTATTCGAAATATTAAATAACTTGACTCCATAGACATCACCATTGTGGTAAAGGTCGTAGTGCCAAAGGAATTCTAATTTTTATTTATTTATTTATTATTTTTTGTAAAGAAGAAGAAAGAAATTCTATTTTCTCATGTTGTAATCTAAAAGCTTAATAGTATTATAGAGAACCAACATATATCATTTAAGCCTCTATTTGGCTGCCAATTTATAAATGGTTTATAAGTTTAGTTAAAGTAAAATATTAATTTCAACAACATATTTATAACTACTACTCATTACATAAGACTTACTACTATTTCTCTTCACAAATAATTTCTAAATTTGCCAAAAGTGGGGCTAAATCTTATATTTTATAGTATTCTACCTATATTTTCCTATCCAGTAATGCAACACGGGTCCTTGAGTGTTTTCTCATTTAAACTACTGATTGAATTAAGCAAAGGAGAGCCTTTGCTTATTATCATCTCATGCTGCCTATGACATAAATTATTTTGTAAGTCCGATTTTGTATTGAAGTCTATAATCAGGAGATTCAGTTCTGCTATGTGTACAACCGGGGTTGACAATCCTGATTAACAATTAGACACATGGGAGCGGGCCCATGCTGAATAAAAGAAGTGTGGGTCCCCCCTCATGAGTGCATTGTCAACCGGGGTTGTACAAGAAGAATAATTCATGCAAGTTAAGCATCTCCATTGAGCATTATAAAACCAGCCTTAAAATTTTGCTTTATTTTCAGCAGAAATTTCTTCATGAAAATTGAATAACTTACACCTGACAGATCAATAGTGTAGAATAACTAAATACTTGGACTCGATTCCTCAATAATTAGATTAACTAACTTATGAAAACACCATTTGCAGAACAAAAATTTTAATCGATAGAATACACTCCATAATAGAACAAGCATCAGTTATGGAGTTCAAACTGAGTAAAAATCAACTATAAAATGAATAATTAAAAAAGGAAACAAATCTATATTGGAAAATTACCAGTAAGAACAATAGCTTTTACATCGTCCCTCGCCGAGGCCTCTGCGAACTTCTCCCTTAACCCCTCAATCACTGCAAAAAAAATAAAAAATAAAAATAAAAAAAATAAAAAGTAAAATCATTCTAATATATATAAACATATATTGCATCTATATGTTAAACAGTAAATGACTTTTTACGTTTTTAGTATACTGTCTAATTCTTAGTTTCAACATATGTTTAGGGAGTAATAGTTTCGTGGCTTACTTGGAATGGCAAGAGCATTGACAGGAGGATTACAAATAGTGATGATTGCAACGGCCTCATTGCCTACCTGCATTGTCACTCCCGCACTCGCCATTTCAGTTTCTCTGTTTCTTTTATTCTTGAATTAAAATGAAAAGAAGAGCTTGATCGTTTCTCCACTCAAATGTTTAGGCAGAGGAGGAGCAAATATATATAGGGCGGGTCGGTGGTGGGGTAGATGGGCACGACACGAGTAACTCGACCACATGGTGTGATACATGAGAGAAGTGGAAAGATGCCCTTCTGGCAATTTCCTAGCTGATGGGAAGAAACCGACCATGTGCTGCACAAGTGAGAAATGTCGAAAAATCAAAAATGGCTTTTGGGCGTAGATAGCAATTATTGATTTTAGTTTTGTTAGAGTAGAGAAAATGCCGATATTATGGGTAGAGATTATTTTAAAATAAATTTTGTAAAAGTAATTTTTTTTAAAGAAAAGGTAAAAAAATTAATATATATGAATTTACGAAAAAAATATTTTATTGAACATAAGTTTTTTTCCAAAAAAAATAAAATAAAAGGGTACAGCTATTTAGATCAACAGTTTTTATATATTCATCATACTCTATATTTATCCTTACTAAAATATTAAAATTTTAAAAATTTACTATGTCATCGACGTCATATTATAATATTGTTGTTGTTGAGTTCATTCATTTCAACACTATATATTCATACAAATTTTATATATTCATCTCACTATGATACATTACTGATACAATTTTAAAATTTTAAAAAATCACTATGTTCATCCTGATTACACATAACAGCAACGTACTTACAATTCAATAATTAATTATATAAGACAAAATGTTATATTTAAAATATAATTAAATGTCTTGTAGGTGTGTTATTTGCCACATGAATTGGTCTTTTATATTTGATTGACAAAAATTATTTTTGTATTCAATAAAAATCAACTTATTGAGGTTATGCATGATTTTGAAATAAAAAAAATTATATATGAATTTAAAACAAATGATAAAGTTCATATAGTTTAATTGATGCTAACCATGTTAGAGCTCTAAAGATGATATTTTATGATTATTGGAATTTTAATTAAATATAAATTCTAAAAGAACATAAAAAAAGGTTCATATGAATTTAATGAAAATAAATATGAGTGGATGAATTTAGAATGACATGTTATTATTTAATTTTAAAAATGTCTACTTAAAAAATTTTACATAAAATTAAAAATATAATATAATTATCTTTTTAAAAATATATGTATATATAAAGGCCGTGGATGTAAATAACGTCATCCAATTAAAATCACCGCAGTGGGAATATTTTTCCTTTTAGACAATTAATGTTCTGATATCAAGCAAATCAACAATAGTAAATTGTTTGAAAATCAAGCAAATCAAGAATTGTAAATGAACATAGGGTCGAAGAAAGTTGAATTGGTGATAAAAAATATTAAAAAAATAAAACATATAAAAACTTTTTTAAATACTGAAAATAAAAATAACCATCAAACAGGGGCTAACTAAGATAGTGAGAATAGCTTTCCTTTTAGACAATTAATGTTTTGAAAATGAGCCAACTCAGAAATTTTAAATGATAGTAGGATTGAGGTGAGTCGAATTGGTGATAAAAAAATACTGAAAAAACAAAACAAAAAATCTGTTTTTATGATTAAATTGGATGGTTATGAACTTATTTTAAACTATTTGTATTTCTCTTAATATTTTATGATTTTTGAAATGGCTTTAACAATTGCCTTGATTAAATCGGTCAAATCTATTCAACTTATCAGCCAACTCAGAAATTTTAAATGATAGTAGGATTGAGGTGAGTCGAATTGGTGATAAAAAAATACTGAAAAAACAAAACAAAAAATCTGTTTTTATGATTAAATTGGATGGTTATGAACTTATTTTAAACTTTTTGTATTTCTCTTAATATTTTATGATTTTTGAAATGGCTTTAACAATTGCCTTGATTAAATCGGTCAAATCTATTCAACTTATAAAACATATACAAGAAGACTTTATTAGGCAGCCAAGGGTCAACCGTCAAAGTCAATAACACAGCAGCCTAGAAGTTGCTAAAAGCTTTCTCCATAGCTTAAAGTAAAAAAATTATTTTGTTTTTATGCATCTTTTGGTCAATAAAGAATGGTCATTGTCCTTTATGTATAATATATGCAAAAGACACATTTAACCCTCATTTGGGATGAATTAAAATCCATATTAATTTTAGTCAAAGTCAACAACTAATTTTAACCATACATTTTATAAAATTCACAACTTTTCAACTATACATTTCAACAAGTTTTACCAAAATTTACCAAAAATTTGATTTTAAT
The DNA here is from genome assembly GCF_002742605.1 of Olea europaea var. sylvestris. Classification (NCBI taxonomy): domain Eukaryota; kingdom Viridiplantae; phylum Streptophyta; class Magnoliopsida; order Lamiales; family Oleaceae; genus Olea; species Olea europaea. Next base: position 21,956,486 of record NC_036238.1, read on the forward strand.
TCCCACCAAATAGGAACTTAGGGTCCGTTTGGTAGGGATTTTGAGAATTGATTTTTTGACCGTTAGAAAAAAAGTGGAGTCCACATGTGAGAGAAGAAGTCAAAAATTACGACTTGAATAGTAAAATAACGGTCAAAAAATCAATTTTTTGAGCCAAAAAATTAATTTTTTGGGACAAAAAATCTCTACCAAACGGGGCCTTAATGTAGTGTGTAGATAGACTACAAAATAGAGTAAACAAATGGACTATAAACTCTTCCTATTTTATCTAGTACTTAGTCAAATATTTCGAAATTTGTAGGAAAATGAGGAGAAAGTGTTTAGATGAATTATAAATTCTTGTTAACTTTGTAAATAATTTGATAATTCGATATTCGTGCAAAAAGCAGAAGATAATTTGAGAACACTTTTGAAGAATATAATTATAATAATTTGACATTATAAAAAAACCAAAAAATGGTTGACATGATTTATATTCGAACATATTTGACAATAAAAATAAATGTTTAACCTTATTATAAGACTTTTCTAAGTGGCCATATGGGAAGAAGGAAGCATGAATATTCTTGTTGTCGATCTAAAATTCATGTTAGAAGATGATAGTTCTCTTTGATTTGGTCAAAAGAGCATTCTTATCGAAAAATTCAGATAGATCAACTCTTGATTCAATACCTCATCGATAGAGTTATGAATCAGACCATGAGAGATGTTGTACGAAAATATAATCATGACATGATAGAGGAAGTGTTCCCTTGATATCAACACCGCCCAAACGAATTAATCAGAAAGACAATATGATGGCTTATGCCACAGTTCAAATAAATAGTATCATGATGATCCATCACGGCAAGACTCAACGATCAATCAGTTTCCTTCAAAAGGGCAATGACACACGAGTCAAAAATACTATTGATAGACATGTTTTGATAGTAAGCTTTCTACTAATCTGCATAGAAGGACAAAGGTGAAACGTGTGAATGAGAAGGAAATCCAAACTAAAATTCTCTCTATGCAATTACCATACTTCGGAATTATAACACTCTTATTCAATTTAAGAGCCTGTTTGGGAGTGATTTTGAGAATTGATTTTTTGACCGTTAGGAGAAAAGTGGGGTCCACCTGTGAGAGAAGAAGTCAAATATGACGGCTGGAATAATAAAATAACGGTAAAAAAATCAATTTTTTTGGTGAAAAAATCGGGCCCAAATAGCCCCTAAATTTGTTTAAGTAGATAAAAAGTACAACGTTGTTTTTCGCCATCAACAAATACGATTTTGATTTTTCCCAAATACAACGACGAAGAAGTGAAGAGTCAAGAAGCCGTCATCTAATGAGAATGGCCCATTTTCAGAATGTAAATAGTTGAGGCAACTCTAGCAGTCCAAAAGTTTGTTCAACAATTGATGGTGCTTGTCATTTTCACACAGTGAGTCAATGAGTCCAATGCATTTCAATTCAATATGGCTAATGACATGAAACCATGCTAGGTGTACTGGTAAAGTTTCATTTTTTTTTACAAGTTTCCGCTCGACCTTTTTTCATTGGTTCTTGACAACACACACACAAAAGGAACCAATAAGGTGCTTGCAAACAATTCCCCTGTGCATGACCCCATGACAAATCGCCTAACACATTTTTTCCATTCGTTGTTTGCTTTAATTTACTCAAAACCTCACATAGAAGAGTTAAAAATCACGTTTTACTTCAAAGAAAGAATATGTCTTTTTAATTCATGTTTGAGCCCCATTATTTAAAATTTCAATTTTCATCAAACTCATTTTCAACCACATATTCTCCCAATAATATTATTTTACACGTAAATTTAAAATATTTTCTTACTTTTTAATCAAACATTTTCCAAAAATTCACTATCACAAAATTTATTATGTCAAAAAATGGGACTCTGACAAATCCATAGTTCCCTTGCTTAAATATTGAACCATACAATGAGGTGAAATCGAAATGCAATGTAAGGGCCAATAGTAGTACGGTCAAATTGCTTTCAAAGTGTATTTCTGATTACTCCAATAGACCCCTTGCTACGAATAGTGTCCTTAGAGTCGGGTTTGTTTTAAAGTGTTAAAAGCATTTTCTGATTATAGAAAGAAATAGTTCGCTAAGTCTGACTACATACTCTAGGAACGATACGAAGGCAAAAAGGTATAATGCATCAACTTATTGAAAACGTTATCTTTAGACCAATTCACTTATCTCTCTATCTTTCAGGCTTTTCATCGAAATTTTTCCCGGTTCAAGTAAATTGGAATGCAAATATTGGCCCAGAGTTGTATAGATTATTAGAGACTAGCGACACAACAAATCTTTAAAAGACAAAAATGCAAATACGACACAATTCAGATAACTCTTCGTCACAAAACTCTAATATACATTTTCCTTTTTATAAATTAATTTTAGTAGATTTACTATACACAAGCACTAGTTCCTCCTAATCAGACTAATCTTTAGCATTGCTTTGGTTCATAATTGGCAACACCTCAGCTTTATGTCAACAACACTTTTCTTAACTCTACTACACTAACAAGAAGGGATTGACAGTTTCCTTGACCGAACGCTCACAATACGGAGGTAGGGGCCACTTTTTTTTTTAATTTTTTATTCACGCGGATCTCCATCTCACGCGAAAGGATGTCAAGGTTTCTATCAACAATTTTCGATTAACTCAACTTAGTTTTACTTTTCTATAGACACCACTACTGATGATGACTTTAAATACATAATTCTCAAATAATAAATTTAAAAAATAGTACATTAGTATTAAATAATAAATAAATTATTTATTAATATTAAATATAGAAAATTACAATTTCATTAAGTCTCAATAAATAAGATCGAAACTAGTAAAACTAGAAATTTCTCTGGAATATTTAATTGCTTTAGTTTTAATTTTTGCAAAATATAATTCAATATATAAAACTTTGCTAAAAATAATATTCCATCTGCTTATTAAATAATTTCAAATATTATATACTTTTAAACATAGTCTCTTAAATATTAAACTTAATGGAACAAAAATTAATAAATTTATTAATAATTTAATATACTAAAATGTAATATTTTAATTATGGTGATTATATTGTCATCACAATTGTTTTTATTTATATCACACTTTTCTTATTTACTAAAATGACCATTTATAAAATGACTTAAATAACCACCATGTTTTACACATATTAGTTCTTTCACTTTCATTTTAAAAGGAGAATTGTACGGAAAGAACCGAAGAACATAAAGGGCAAGAGAAAACTAGAATAAAAAGGGGAAGCTATGATTCACGCAAAGAAAGATCCATTCTAACTCTTTGAAACAGTGTTTGAAAAATTTTACTCATTTAGCCCTTTTTTTATGTGAATCAAAATTAAATTTTCAATAGATTTCGATAAAAGTTGATGAGATATGTCGTTGAAAAATTGTATATTCATAAAATGCATGGTTAAGATTAATGATTGATTTTGATGAAATTAAAAGCAAACAAGGTCTTAATAAATTCGAGTTTTTTCAATAAACACAATAGAACTATTTGTATTA
>NC_036238.1:21962198-21997821 GCF_002742605.1 Olea europaea var. sylvestris
GACATCACCATTGTGGTAAAGGTCGTAGTGCCAAAGGAATTCTAATTTTTATTTATTTATTTATTATTTTTTGTAAAGAAGAAGAAAGAAATTCTATTTTCTCATGTTGTAATCTAAAAGCTTAATAGTATTATAGAGAACCAACATATATCATTTAAGCCTCTATTTGGCTGCCAATTTATAAATGGTTTATAAGTTTAGTTAAAGTAAAATATTAATTTCAACAACATATTTATAACTACTACTCATTACATAAGACTTACTACTATTTCTCTTCACAAATAATTTCTAAATTTGCCAAAAGTGGGGCTAAATCTTATATTTTATAGTATTCTACCTATATTTTCCTATCCAGTAATGCAACACGGGTCCTTGAGTGTTTTCTCATTTAAACTACTGATTGAATTAAGCAAAGGAGAGCCTTTGCTTATTATCATCTCATGCTGCCTATGACATAAATTATTTTGTAAGTCCGATTTTGTATTGAAGTCTATAATCAGGAGATTCAGTTCTGCTATGTGTACAACCGGGGTTGACAATCCTGATTAACAATTAGACACATGGGAGCGGGCCCATGCTGAATAAAAGAAGTGTGGGTCCCCCCTCATGAGTGCATTGTCAACCGGGGTTGTACAAGAAGAATAATTCATGCAAGTTAAGCATCTCCATTGAGCATTATAAAACCAGCCTTAAAATTTTGCTTTATTTTCAGCAGAAATTTCTTCATGAAAATTGAATAACTTACACCTGACAGATCAATAGTGTAGAATAACTAAATACTTGGACTCGATTCCTCAATAATTAGATTAACTAACTTATGAAAACACCATTTGCAGAACAAAAATTTTAATCGATAGAATACACTCCATAATAGAACAAGCATCAGTTATGGAGTTCAAACTGAGTAAAAATCAACTATAAAATGAATAATTAAAAAAGGAAACAAATCTATATTGGAAAATTACCAGTAAGAACAATAGCTTTTACATCGTCCCTCGCCGAGGCCTCTGCGAACTTCTCCCTTAACCCCTCAATCACTGCAAAAAAAATAAAAAATAAAAATAAAAAAAATAAAAAGTAAAATCATTCTAATATATATAAACATATATTGCATCTATATGTTAAACAGTAAATGACTTTTTACGTTTTTAGTATACTGTCTAATTCTTAGTTTCAACATATGTTTAGGGAGTAATAGTTTCGTGGCTTACTTGGAATGGCAAGAGCATTGACAGGAGGATTACAAATAGTGATGATTGCAACGGCCTCATTGCCTACCTGCATTGTCACTCCCGCACTCGCCATTTCAGTTTCTCTGTTTCTTTTATTCTTGAATTAAAATGAAAAGAAGAGCTTGATCGTTTCTCCACTCAAATGTTTAGGCAGAGGAGGAGCAAATATATATAGGGCGGGTCGGTGGTGGGGTAGATGGGCACGACACGAGTAACTCGACCACATGGTGTGATACATGAGAGAAGTGGAAAGATGCCCTTCTGGCAATTTCCTAGCTGATGGGAAGAAACCGACCATGTGCTGCACAAGTGAGAAATGTCGAAAAATCAAAAATGGCTTTTGGGCGTAGATAGCAATTATTGATTTTAGTTTTGTTAGAGTAGAGAAAATGCCGATATTATGGGTAGAGATTATTTTAAAATAAATTTTGTAAAAGTAATTTTTTTTAAAGAAAAGGTAAAAAAATTAATATATATGAATTTACGAAAAAAATATTTTATTGAACATAAGTTTTTTTCCAAAAAAAATAAAATAAAAGGGTACAGCTATTTAGATCAACAGTTTTTATATATTCATCATACTCTATATTTATCCTTACTAAAATATTAAAATTTTAAAAATTTACTATGTCATCGACGTCATATTATAATATTGTTGTTGTTGAGTTCATTCATTTCAACACTATATATTCATACAAATTTTATATATTCATCTCACTATGATACATTACTGATACAATTTTAAAATTTTAAAAAATCACTATGTTCATCCTGATTACACATAACAGCAACGTACTTACAATTCAATAATTAATTATATAAGACAAAATGTTATATTTAAAATATAATTAAATGTCTTGTAGGTGTGTTATTTGCCACATGAATTGGTCTTTTATATTTGATTGACAAAAATTATTTTTGTATTCAATAAAAATCAACTTATTGAGGTTATGCATGATTTTGAAATAAAAAAAATTATATATGAATTTAAAACAAATGATAAAGTTCATATAGTTTAATTGATGCTAACCATGTTAGAGCTCTAAAGATGATATTTTATGATTATTGGAATTTTAATTAAATATAAATTCTAAAAGAACATAAAAAAAGGTTCATATGAATTTAATGAAAATAAATATGAGTGGATGAATTTAGAATGACATGTTATTATTTAATTTTAAAAATGTCTACTTAAAAATTTTTACATAAAATTAAAAATATAATATAATTATCTTTTTAAAAATATATGTATATATAAAGGCCGTGGATGTAAATAACGTCATCCAATTAAAATCACCGCAGTGGGAATATTTTTCCTTTTAGACAATTAATGTTCTGATATCAAGCAAATCAACAATAGTAAATTGTTTGAAAATCAAGCAAATCAAGAATTGTAAATGAACATAGGGTCGAAGAAAGTTGAATTGGTGATAAAAAATATTAAAAAAATAAAACATATAAAAACTTTTTTAAATACTGAAAATAAAAATAACCATCAAACAGGGGCTAACTAAGATAGTGAGAATAGCTTTCCTTTTAGACAATTAATGTTTTGAAAATGAGCCAACTCAGAAATTTTAAATGATAGTAGGATTGAGGTGAGTCGAATTGGTGATAAAAAAATACTGAAAAAACAAAACAAAAAATCTGTTTTTATGATTAAATTGGATGGTTATGAACTTATTTTAAACTATTTGTATTTCTCTTAATATTTTATGATTTTTGAAATGGCTTTAACAATTGCCTTGATTAAATCGGTCAAATCTATTCAACTTATAAAACATATACAAGAAGACTTTATTAGGCAGCCAAGGGTCAACCGTCAAAGTCAATAACACAGCAGCCTAGAAGTTGCTAAAAGCTTTCTCCATAGCTTAAAGTAAAAAAATTATTTTGTTTTTATGCATCTTTTGGTCAATAAAGCATGGTCATTGTCCTTTATGTATAATATATGCAAAAGACACATTTAACCCTCATTTGGGATGAATTAAAATCCATATTAATTTTAGTCAAAGTCAACAACTAATTTTAACCATACATTTTATAAAATTCACAACTTTTCAACTATACATTTCAACAAGTTTTACCAAAATTTACCAAAAATTTGATTTTAATTCCCACCAAATAGGAACTTAGGGTCCGTTTGGTAGGAATTTTGAGAATTGATTTTTTGACCGTTAGAAAAAAAGTGGGGTCCACATGTGAGAGAAGAAGTCAAAAATTACGACTTGAATAGTAAAATAACGGTCAAAAAATCAATTTTTTGAGCCAAAAAATCTCTACCAAACGGGGCCTTAATGTAGTGTGTAGATAGACTACAAAATAGAGTAAACAAATGGACTATAAACTCTTCCTATTTTATCTAGTACTTAGTCAAATATTTCGAAATTTGTAGGAAAATGAGGAGAAAGTGTTTAGATGAATTATAAATTCTTGTTAACTTTGTAAATAATTTGATAATTCGATATTCGTGCAAAAAGCAGAAGATAATTTGAGAACACTTTTGAAGAATATAATTATAATAATTTGACATTATAAAAAAACCAAAAAATGGTTGACATGATTTATATTCGAACACATTTGACGATAAAAATAAATGTTTAACCTTATTATAAGACTTTTCTAAGTGGCCATATGGGAAGAAGGAAGCATGAATATTCTTGTTGTCGATCTAAAATTCATGTTAGAAGATGAGAGTTCTCTTTGATTTGGTCAAAAGAGCATTCTTATCGAAAAGTTCAGATAGATCAACTCTTGATTCAATACCTCATCGATATAGTTATGAATCAGACCATGAGAGATGTTGTACGAAAATAATCATGACATGATAGAGGAAGTGTTCCCTTGATGTCAACACCGTCTAAACGAATTAATCAGAAAGACAATATGATGACTTATGCCACAATTCAAATAAATAGTATCATGATGATCCATCACGGCAAGACTCACCGATCAATCAGTTTCCTTCAAAAGGGCAATGACACACGAGTCAAAAATACTATAGATAGACATGTTTTGATAGTAAGCTTTCTGCTAATCTGCATAGAAGGACAAAGGTGAAATGTGTGAATGAGAAGGAAATCCAAACTAAAATTCTCTCTATGCAATTACTATACTTCGGAATTATAACACTCTTATTCAATTTAAATTTGTTTAAGTAGATAAAAAGTACAACGTTGTTTTTCGCCATCAACAAATACGATTTTGATTTTTCCCAAATACAACGACGAAGAAGTGAAGAGTCAAGAAGCCGTCATCTAATGAGAATGGCCCATTTTCAGAATGTAAATAGTTGAGGCAACTCTAGCAGTCCAAAAGTTTGTTCAACAATTGATGGTGCTTGTCATTTTCACACAGTGAGTCAATGAGTCCAATGCATTTCAATTCAATATGGCTAATGACATGAAACCATGCTAGGTGTACTGGTAAAGTTTCATTTTTTTTTACAAGTTTCCGCTCGACCTTTTTTCATTGGTTCTTGACAACACACACACAAAAGGAACCAATAAGGTGCTTGCAAACAATTCCCCTGTGCATGACCCCATGACAAATCGCCTAGCACATTTTTTTCCATTCGTTGTTTGCTTTAATTTACTCAAAACCTCGCATAGAAGAGTTAAAAATCACGTTTTACTTCAAAGAAAGAATATGTCTTTTTAATTCCTGTTTGAGCCCCATTATTTAAAATTTCAATTTTCATCAAACTCATTTTCAACCACATATTCTCCCAACAATATTATTTTACACGTAAATTTAAAATATTTTCTTACTTTTCAACCAAACATTTTCCAAAAATTCGCTATCACAAAATTTATTATGTCAAAAAATGGGACTCTGACAAATCCATAGTTCCCTTGCTTAAATATTGAACCATACAATGAGGTGAAATCGAAATGCAATGTAAGGGCCAATAGTAGTACGGTCAAATTGCTTTCAAAGTGTATTTCTGATTACTCCAATAGACCCCTTGCTACGAATAGTGTCCTTAAGAGTCGGGTTTGTTTTAAAGTGTTAAAAGCATTTTCTGATTATAGAAAGAAATAGTTCGCTAAGTCTGACTACATACTCTAGGAACGATACGAAGACAAAAAGGTATAATGCATCAACTTATTGAAAACGTTATCTTTAGACCAATTCACTTATCTCTCTATCTTTCAGGCTTTTCATCGAAATTTTTCCCGGTTCAAGTAAATTGGAATGCAAATATTGACCCAGAGTTGTACAGATTATTAGAGACTAGTGACACAACAAATCTTTAAAAGACAAAAATGCAAATACGACACAATTCAGATAACTCTTCGTCGCAAGACTCTAATATATATTTTCCTTTTTATAAATTAATTTTAGTAGATTTACTCTACACAAGCACTAGTTCCTACTAATCAGACTAATCTTTAGCATTGCTTTGGTTCATAATTGGCAACACCTCAGCTTTATGTCAACAATACTTTTCTTAACTCTATTACACTAACAAGAGGGGATTGACAGTTCCCTTGACCGAACACTCACAATAGGTAGGTAGGGGCCACTTTTTTTTTTTTTTTTTTTTTCAACACAAGCACTAGTTCCTACTAATCAGACTAATCTTTAGCATTGCTTTGGTTCATAATTGGCAACACCTCAGCTTTATGTCAACAATACTTTTCTTAACTCTATTACACTAACAAGAGGGGATTGACAGTTCCCTTGACCGAACACTCACAATAGGTAGGTAGGGGCCACTTTTTTTTTTTTTTTTTATTCCCACGGATCTCCATCTCACGCGAAAGGATGTCAAGGTTTCTATCAACAATTTTCAGTTAACTCAACTTAGTTTTACTTTTCTATAGACACCACTACTAATGATGACTTTAAATACATAATTCTCAATTAATAAATTTAAAAAATAGTACATTAGTATTAAATAATAAATAAATTATTTATTAATATTAAATATAGAAAATTACAATTTCATTAAGTCTCAATAAATAAGATCGAAACTAGTAAAACTAGAAATTTCTCTGGAATATTTAATTGCTTTAGTTTTAATTTTTGCAAAATATAATTCAATATATAAAACTTTGCTAAAAATAATATTCCATCTGCTTATTAAATAATTTCAAATATTATATACTTTTAAACATAGTCTCTTAAATATTAAACTTAATGGAACAAAAATTAATAAATTTATTAATAATTTAATATACTAAAATGTAATATTTTAATTATGGTGATTATATTGTCATCACAATTGTTTTTATTTATATCACACTTTTCTTATTTACTAAAATGACCATTTATAAAATGACTTAAATAACCACCATGTTTTACACATATTAGTTCTTTCACTTTCATTTTAAAAGGAGAATTGTACGGAAAGAACCGAAGAAAATAAAGCTGAAAAAACAAAACAAAAAATCTGTTTTTATGATTAAATTGGATGGTTATGAACTTATTTTAAACTTTTTGTATTTCTCTTAATATTTTATGATTTTTGAAATGGCTTTAACAATTGCCTTGATTAAATCGGTCAAATCTATTCAACTTATAAAACATATACAAGAAGACTTTATTAGGCAGCCAAGGGTCAACCGTCAAAGTCAATAACACAGCAGCCTAGAAGTTGCTAAAAGCTTTCTCCATAGCTTAAAGTAAAAAAATTATTTTGTTTTTATGCATCTTTTGGTCAATAAAGAATGGTCATTGTCCTTTATGTATAATATATGCAAAAGACACATTTAACCCTCATTTGGGATGAATTAAAATCCATATTAATTTTAGTCAAAGTCAACAACTAATTTTAACCATACATTTTATAAAATTCACAACTTTTCAACTATACATTTCAACAAGTTTTACCAAAATTTACCAAAAATTTGATTTTAATTCCCACCAAATAGGAACTTAGGGTCCGTTTGGTAGGAATTTTGAGAATTGATTTTTTGACCGTTAGAAAAAAAGTGGGGTCCACATGTGAGAGAAGAAGTCAAAAATTACGACTTGAATAGTAAAATAACGGTCAAAAAATCAATTTTTTGAGCCAAAAAATCTCTACCAAACGGGGCCTTAATGTAGTGTGTAGATAGACTACAAAATAGAGTAAACAAATGGACTATAAACTCTTCCTATTTTATCTAGTACTTAGTCAAATATTTCGAAATTTGTAGGAAAATGAGGAGAAAGTGTTTAGATGAATTATAAATTCTTGTTAACTTTGTAAATAATTTGATAATTCGATATTCGTGCAAAAAGCAGAAGATAATTTGAGAACACTTTTGAAGAATATAATTATAATAATTTGACATTATAAAAAAACCAAAAAATGGTTGACATGATTTATATTCGAACACATTTGACGATAAAAATAAATGTTTAACCTTATTATAAGACTTTTCTAAGTGGCCATATGGGAAGAAGGAAGCATGAATATTCTTGTTGTCGATCTAAAATTCATGTTAGAAGATGAGAGTTCTCTTTGATTTGGTCAAAAGAGCATTCTTATCGAAAAGTTCAGATAGATCAACTCTTGATTCAATACCTCATCGATATAGTTATGAATCAGACCATGAGAGATGTTGTACGAAAATAATCATGACATGATAGAGGAAGTGTTCCCTTGATGTCAACACCGTCTAAACGAATTAATCAGAAAGACAATATGATGACTTATGCCACAATTCAAATAAATAGTATCATGATGATCCATCACGGCAAGACTCACCGATCAATCAGTTTCCTTCAAAAGGGCAATGACACACGAGTCAAAAATACTATAGATAGACATGTTTTGATAGTAAGCTTTCTGCTAATCTGCATAGAAGGACAAAGGTGAAATGTGTGAATGAGAAGGAAATCCAAACTAAAATTCTCTCTATGCAATTACTATACTTCGGAATTATAACACTCTTATTCAATTTAAATTTGTTTAAGTAGATAAAAAGTACAACGTTGTTTTTCGCCATCAACAAATACGATTTTGATTTTTCCCAAATACAACGACGAAGAAGTGAAGAGTCAAGAAGCCGTCATCTAATGAGAATGGCCCATTTTCAGAATGTAAATAGTTGAGGCAACTCTAGCAGTCCAAAAGTTTGTTCAACAATTGATGGTGCTTGTCATTTTCACACAGTGAGTCAATGAGTCCAATGCATTTCAATTCAATATGGCTAATGACATGAAACCATGCTAGGTGTACTGGTAAAGTTTCATTTTTTTTTACAAGTTTCCGCTCGACCTTTTTTCATTGGTTCTTGACAACACACACACAAAAGGAACCAATAAGGTGCTTGCAAACAATTCCCCTGTGCATGACCCCATGACAAATCGCCTAGCACATTTTTTTCCATTCGTTGTTTGCTTTAATTTACTCAAAACCTCACATAGAAGAGTTAAAAATCACGTTTTACTTCAAAGAAAGAATATGTCTTTTTAATTCCTGTTTGAGCCCCATTATTTAAAATTTCAATTTTCATCAAACTCATTTTCAACCACATATTCTCCCAATAATATTATTTTACACGTAAATTTAAAATATTTTCTTACTTTTTAATCAAACATTTTCCAAAAATTCACTATCACAAAATTTATTATGTCAAAAAATGGGACTCTGACAAATCCATAGTTCCCTTGCTTAAATATTGAACCATACAATGAGGTGAAATCGAAATGCAATGTAAGGGCCAATAGTAGTACGGTCAAATTGCTTTCAAAGTGTATTTCTGATTACTCCAATAGACCCCTTGCTACGAATAGTGTCCTTAGAGTCGGGTTTGTTTTAAAGTGTTAAAAGCATTTTCTGATTATAGAAAGAAATAGTTCGCTAAGTCTGACTACATACTCTAGGAACGATACGAAGGCAAAAAGGTATAATGCATCAACTTATTGAAAACGTTATCTTTAGACCAATTCACTTATCTCTCTATCTTTCAGGCTTTTCATCGAAATTTTTCCCGGTTCAAGTAAATTGGAATGCAAATATTGGCCCAGAGTTGTATAGATTATTAGAGACTAGCGACACAACAAATCTTTAAAAGACAAAAATGCAAATACGACACAATTCAGATAACTCTTCGTCGCAAGACTCTAATATATATTTTCCTTTTTATAAATTAATTTTAGTAGATTTACTCTACACAAGCACTAGTTCCTACTAATCAGACTAATCTTTAGCATTGCTTTGGTTCATAATTGGCAACACCTCAGCTTTATGTCAACAACACTTTTCTTAACTCTACTACACTAACAAGAAGGGATTGACAGTTTCCTTGACCGAACGCTCACAATACGGAGGTAGGGGCCACTTTTTTTTTTAATTTTTTATTCACGCGGATCTCCATCTCACGCGAAAGGATGTCAAGGTTTCTATCAACAATTTTCGATTAACTCAACTTAGTTTTACTTTTCTATAGACACCACTACTGATGATGACTTTAAATACATAATTCTCAAATAATAAATTTAAAAAATAGTACATTAGTATTAAATAATAAATAAATTATTTATTAATATTAAATATAGAAAATTACAATTTCATTAAGTCTCAATAAATAAGATCGAAACTAGTAAAACTAGAAATTTCTCTGGAATATTTAATTGCTTTAGTTTTAATTTTTGCAAAATAGAATTCAATATATAAAACTTTGCTAAAAATAGCATTCCATCTGCCTATTAAATAATTTCAAATATTATATACTTTTAAACATAGTCCCTTAAATAATAAACTTAACGGAACAAAAATTAATAAATTTATTAATAATTTAATATACTAAAAAGTAATATTTTAATTATGGTGATTATATTGTCATCACAATTGTTTTTATTTATATCACACTTTTCTTATTTACTAAAATGACCATTTATAAAATGACTTAAATAACCACCATGTTTTACACATATTAGTTCTTTCACTTTCATTTTAAAAGGAGAATTGTACGGAAAGAACCGAAGAACATAAAGAGCAAGAGAAAACTAGAATAAAAAAGAGGAAGCTATGATTCACGCAAAGAAAGATCCATTCTAACTCTTTGAAACAGTGTTTGAAAAATTTTGCTCATTTAGCCCTTTTTTTATGTGAATCAAAATTAAATTTTCAATAAATTTCAATAAAAGTTGATGTCGTTGAAAAATTGTATATTCATAAAATGCATGGTTAAGATTAATGATTGATTTTGATGAAATTAAAAGCAAACAAGGTCTTAATAAATTCGAGTTTTTTCAATAAACACAATAGAACTATTTGTATTAGGTTTTCCATTCTTGTTAATAACATATATGCAATTTAAGTTTTCAATGATTTTACGATTATGGTTTTTAGATTTTTTTGAAGCGAAATTTAATGATTAATGTTAAAGTGCATTTTGATTTTTCATTATATTTTTGGTTAAAATAATTTGACATTTGAGAATTTGGAACCAATTGATTCAATTACATTGAATTGTGGAGTATACGTTGATGTCTTGCTCTGAATTCAATTGCCTCTTCATTGTGTGATTTATTTTATTTTACGTTAAAAAAAAAAAAAAAGAATTAAAAAGAGAGAAATGCTACAATGCCAGAGGAAAATTTCACATGGAGAATACACGCATTTCACAAATATGTGGGTCCCATGATTTTTGGGATATTTTTTTTAATGAGGTGGGAGTCATCTACTTGTGAGAGGTCTGTAAGAAGCCTGCGAAATTTTCCCTTAGAACTATAGGATTTCTTTTAAAACAATGAGGAGTAATATTGGGATGAAGAGCGCACAAAAATATTGTATTTTTTTCTTCATTTTTAATTTATTGAATTAGAACTATAATTGTAATTTCTTGTGCCGTATTTTAGTGCATTTTCATTCTTGAATTTTTTCTATTGTAATATTTTTTGGCTAAAATAATTTGACATTTGAGAATTTGAATCAATCGATTCAATTTGATTGAATCGTCGAGTATACATTCATATCTTACTCTGAATTCAATTATCTCCTCATCGTGTGATATGTTTTATGTTTTTTTTTTTTTTTTTAAATTGGATTAAAGCAACAAGAAGTAATACTGCAATGGAGAGTCCAAGAGTGCACAAAAATATTATATTTTTCTTCATTTTTAATTTTTATTGGATAAGGACTATAATTGTAATTTGTTGTATTGTATTTATTGAAAATATATTTTAATTTTGGTATGATTATAATGTGGTGTAGTGAGTAAAATTGTGATTTTAGTATATAACTACTCTTTTAATTATTTAACATTCTACTTATATATAATAAATAATAAAAGTTTCAATTAGTTGGAGGTTGAATTTAGAAGTTTCTATTAGTTGGAGGATCAATTTTGATGTTTACTATAGTTGGAGGATCAGGTTAGATGTTAATACTAGATGGAGGATCAATTTAGGTGTTAATAATAGTTGGAAGATCAATTTAGATGTTACAAATAGTTGGATGATCAATTTAGAAGTTTCCAGTAAATACAAAACTACTTTATAAAAGTATTTTTAATCAAATAAGTAGATTTCAGCCAAACGAGCCCTTAAGTGTTACTTATCGTCATTTGTAAACCCTCCGAGCTCGCTTTGCAGTCTCTTACTATCTGTTCTTCCTCTTTCTCCAGATGGCCTCTTCAAGAGTACTGTCCAGATTATCCTGTAGGTTACAAATTGGTGCTATGAAACTCCACAAGAATTCCACAATCTCAACGCACCCTTCACTCTTCAAAACTGCCTCTGAATCCTCCGTTAATAAGCGCTTCTCTCTCTTCTCAAGGTTAACGACTTATAGACTCATATATGTCATTCTCTGTCTATATTTTTGTATTTATTTAAGTTTTTTGATGCATTTTGAAATGTGGGTTTTAGGTTACCTGTGGAATTGAGTTGCGTGGAGACGATGATACCTTTGCACAGTGCAATAGCATCTGCTCGTTTGAGGTCAAGCTTGTCCCTTGAGTCCCAGAAATGGGGTTTAGTTCCTCAAGGTTTGCAATCTATTGATTTGCTTGACTGCATTTGATATGGCCATGTTTTTCATAAATGTCTACAAATGAAGCTTGAATTAGTTAAAATGGCAAGTGAAATATTTTTTACACAGTCGTGGTGTTTGACGCTACATTAGTTTTATCGACAATTTTCCGGCAGTCTTTTCGTTACTACCAGATTTTGAGATGAAACTTTCCTGGATTGGAATTAATTATGGCTTTGCATTGGAATCTATGAAGATGGAAAACTGGAAACAGCCACATACACATTGGGACACGTCAATTAGAATTCTTTAAAATTATACGTTATGCACTGTATTATATATTTGTTTTTGTGCTTTTTTATTTTCTTAATAAAACCTCAAATGTTATGAAAAATATAGGATTCTGTCGTGTATTCAGGCTGTGTCGAGGAAGTTTCCCGTGAATGTCAGAAATTTAAAAATGGAACATATAATACTCAGGATGCACAATTGAGGAGTGTTGGCATATTATATGTATCAGATACGGACATGGAGTGTCTGTGCTTCGTCGTGTAGACTCATCATTGGACCCTTGCACATGTAGGTGTCTATTTAGTCATCTATGAAAAAATTGGACAAATGATAGTATACTGACAAGTGTAAGCACCAGAATTGAAGTTTAGTCAATTGAATCTTCTATGCTTCTTAATTTTATTTGGTTGTAAAAATTTGTTTTTTGAGTAATTTATGAAGTAGAAATGCTACTTATCAACTGAGGGAGAAAAATGAAGAGAAAGGAAAAGTTGCTCTTACCTGGTAGACATAAGAGTAGGATTATTACTAAGGTCCATGATATCTTCTAGATTAGGAATATGAAAGATCTTGACCTATCATCTTCAATTTGATCTATATGATAGTCTATTTGTTTTTCTTTTTGTTGTCCGTAGTTCAGTAGTACCTAAATGATTATGAGATGAATGGATTTCTCAGGTTTAGTTTCATAGTCTCTCCTTGAGATAATTCTTACATGTTCATAGGTAACTGGTGTAGGTTTTGACTGTGTTAGTGTGAACTGGAAGAAGCATATGACAAATGTTTGATAAGATAAGGGCATATGTGGAATCCTATCCCAACGACATAAACTTTGCAATTGACTCAAGCTTATATGCTGCTTTCTGCCACCTTGTGACACGTAGACATGCAACTATATGCATGAATTGGGTTACAAGTGCATAGGTAAGACACAGTTAGTTTCAAATGAATAACCTGGTGAATAGTCACTACCTAAGAAGATTTTTCATCATGGAACATCATTCACTCACATTGTTATAATGCAATGTCACACTTGTGTCTGTTTATCTTTAGCGACGGTAATGAAATTCTTTTTCACTTCTGAGGTGCTCGACACACTCTCCTGAAGTTTTCCCATTTTTTACTGAAACGGTGTAGTAATGCTTCAAGCTAGAGAAAGTTTATATGTTCCTTTATCCTCTCTTTTGGAATCTCGAATGCATATTGGCTTGACCTGGGTTTTCAAGGCTTTGAAGAAGTAGGCAAATAAAATATCAACTCCAAGGTAAAAGTTTCCATGCATAACAAATATATTTTACGATAAAGGATGTTACTATCATTTTTTATGAACGGTTACTTGTATTTGTGACAGACTGGCAGTCATGTTACACTTACAATCACGCACCCCATCCATTCATGTTCATGATTGTTGCATCACACTCATGGGTATGATTGCAAGTGACTGAACCATACAAAATCACACTTCAAGTATATTTTCCAACATTTTAGTTAAAATTTGCCCTTTAGGTTGAAAATTATAAAAGCTTAAGTGTTCTACTCCTCTCTTTTGGAATCTCTAATGTGTAAAAATGGAGTGAGTTGGCTTTCCATGCTTTTGGGCAAGAGGGTGAATAAAAGCATGGAAATAACAGTAAAAGCTTCCGAGTAAACAGCAAAGCGTGGCTATTATACAATGAAAGATGCTACTATCACTTAGGGTGGACAGTCCCATGTTTCTGAAATTCCATTGCTTTTACGTGCTACATCAATTCACAAGTATGATTGTAATATGTGGCTGAATTTTTGTTTTAAATGACTAATGAAATTATTTCACAATTCCAAGGTACTGAATTGTGTAAATGCACTCTGTTTGAAATCCTTTTGCACATGATAATGAACTTTGCACTAGGGTTTCAACAGAGAGAGCTTATATTTTGAAATCTCAATAACATGTGACATTTTTTGTCAGTCCAAGCCTTTGAGCAAAAAGGTAAATAAAGCATCGAAGCTAGGGTAAAAGCTCCCTTGCAAAATGAAGCTATTTTACAATTAAGGATCCTATTGTCGTTCTCTCTCAATCGGAGCTCATGACGTTGTGTTACAGTCGTTGACACTCGTGGTTTTAATGGAAACTATTTTTTTTTTGAGCGACCGTACTATAATTCCTTTTCATTTCTGAGGTACTGAACTGTATACAAACTGATGGCTGTTATATAAGTATAAGCCTATTTAGGGTACCACGAAACCTTGAGTGTATGTTTGGTATGCACTATTGGACCGTAATTTTTGTTACTATCTTTAGGGGTGGGCGCGGGTTGGTTTGGTTCGATTCTAAAGAGAATCGAACCGAACCAAAATTTTCGGGTATCTAGTAAATGGAATCGTCGGGTCCAAATATAATTATGGAACCGTTCGGGTTCGGTTTCGTTCGGTTCGGTTCGTTTCGGTTCCATTCAGTTCTGTACTATAATTAAATTTTTTAACATTTATAACAACATTATAAAAATACTTACATTCAATGATTTTGGAATGTCAGAGATTAGTAGACTATCTTGTTCAAATGATCGCTACGGTCAAAGTTTCGGTCAGCGGAGGTCACAGCTTCGATCGGAGGTCACAGCGTCGGTCGACGATTGTATATGTTTTGGAATGTTAGCGAGGTTGCAAGAGTGGGTGCGAGAGTCGAGACAACGTTATGCACTTTATTGTAGGTGTTTAGGGTTATTTAGCGGATTGGATTTTGTTGGGCTAAGAAATGATACAATAAAATGGGTAATTGGGTTAAAAATTAAAAAATTAGAAATGAAACAAATTATTGGGTCAAAAATTTGGATTTAGAAATTGTTAATTTGTTTAGAAACAATTAAAATTAAAATAATTTGATTTACTCAATATAAAAAAAAATTAGAAAGATTCAGTTCTTCGGTTTTCAGTCTAGAATCGGGAATCGAACCGTACTCGTTGGTTCTCAATTCAGATATCCGTTCGGGTATTTAATTTGACAAGAACCGTTGGGTTCAGTTCGGTTCGGGTTCGGTTCGGGAGATTTGCCCATTCCTAACCATCTTAGCTACCTACCATACATGCCATTAGTTTCACAAGCCAGTAATCATTGTAGATGTTAGGGGTACTTTGAGGAAGGTCATTTTTGGCCTTGTCCGTCTTTTTCATGTGTTTCCTTGGTTAACAAACAAAGAAACAAAAAGGCTTTGGCATTGTTAGTGCATCCACCAGATCTGCAGATCTTAAATGCCAAGGACCACGTATTTAGCTACAAACATTAATTAACTTACCCGTATTGAGTGAACTTTGTGGTTATTATGTGTGGAAATTTTCTCTCGATTCATCCAAAATCTAAGAAAACAACTACTTCAAGCAAGTTGTGTGCTGTTTGTCGTTGGTTATGGTAACTACATTTTCTAACCTCTGCCTCATGCTCCCATTAACCCCTATGAAATTGGTTATTCATATTTCTATCTAAGCAACTACTGCACAAATGAACTGTTAACCATGATTGTATCCTGTTTAACAATTTTGTATTCTATTTTTTCAGTTTCAATTATGTATGCATGCAGATATAATCACCTTACAATTTATACTCATTTTAACTCCAAAGCACAGAGTTTCCTGTTTTATTGCTTCACATTACTGTAGGAAAACAATGACCACCCCAAATGGACATTGGTCACTAATCGTTCTATTTTATGCTTGAAGTTGCATGATCTTGTTAATACATTGAGGTTTTGTTGAGGATTATGTTCTTAAGACTGAAGAAGTTTCTAATTATTTCAATAATATGGTTGTTATAGGGCTTGTTTGAGCCATATTATTTTAAAAAAAATACATTCTTCAACAGTGATTAGACATCATTTCAACCACACATTCTTCAATAAAATAATATGACACGCAAATCTAAAACATTTCCTTATTTTTTAACCACGCATTTCTTATTGTTTGACATAAATAATTCATTTTTTTCCTAGAATGTGACTCAAACATGGGCATCAATTTGGGTTAGAGTTAATAACTGATGATCCGGACTTGTCCTTTTAGTGACAATGGTTTCGTTATACTGCATGATTTATTCTTGTTATTGCAGCTACTGTAATTTGAAATATTGCAACACCCTTCAAAAATCAGGAAATAATTTGCAATATTTGAAAGCTTGCTGCATCAATAAGCACTCTTAAAGTTTCATGATTTCTTTCTCTGTTTTTCTTTTTTTATCCGTCATTGGGTTTTAACATAAGACGCATTGACTTCACATCTGGGTTATCAATTCTTCCTTTTCGTAATTTTGCAGGCATCTCAATGCCTTTATGATAGCCTCTTCAAGTCCAGTCCATGTAAGACTCATTTCCGATGGATAGGAATGTAGGTTGCAGTTCTCTTTGCTGACTTCCAATGCTCCAAAACCTTCAAATGTTTTTGCGAACTTGTAATAACATGTGCCTGAATGGAGGTTACTGACTGGTTATTTATCTTGCTACATTTGTTTTTTATTTCATATTTTGTATTATGGATCTCCCTCTAAGAGTTACAATGAAGGTTGATGGACGTACATTGACAGAAATGAGGCAGAATTTTTTTTTGGCATTACATTTTGTATCTTCAAAATGCTGTTATTGTTAATGTTGTTTTCAGGACCTTGACGCTGAAGAAATGTGTGGTAGATCCATGCCAATTGGCTGGCTTGTCTTGGCTATTAACTTTCTTATGTTGTCGTCAACAGTGGCATTATTCGGAGACAATATCTAGTATTCTTTAGTGTGTGAAAATTTAGTACTCACTGTCATTGTATAATTGCATGTATTACTGATTCAATTAAGCTCATGTTTTGTTTCTATTTTCGAAAGTTCATTTTTACTCAAATTCATTCTTAATCATACATTTTACGAGATCTACGTCTTTTTAACAAATATCGGCTTTTGGTAAAAATTGATGAAATTTGAGATTGAAAAGTTGATAAAAATTGTAATTATTTTGAAATGTGTGGTTGAAAATGAATTTAAAAAATGTAAAAAAAAAATGAGATTTATGAAATGGAGGTAAAAAGGGACTAAGAATATTAAGATTTTTCTTTTTTCCTTAACAAAGATAAAATTTAACAAGACAAGTTTAGTGACTAATTTGAAAAGAGAAATTATCAGTCCAGGTGGAATAACACTTCTGAGAAGATGGGTAATAAAAAAAATTTTAGGGAGAAATTTGCAAGGAGCTTTCTGAACTTTTCGCGTAGTGGTTTTGATTCAATGTCATCGTTAAAATGTGATCTAAGATAAAAGTCAGAACATGAAGTCCCTGTTTGATTCCCATTACAAAGGAAAATTAATGGGGGGAATAGTGTTTTTTTGAAAAATTAGTAATTGAAAAAGAATGAAAAGTTTTCGATTTACGTGTAATATTATTTTATATAAGATTGTGTGTTTGAAAATAGGAGAGAGAAAAATGAAATGTAATAGAATTTAATGTAATGGACTCGCTAAGTTGCTAAATTTTCTTATTTTCCTTGCTTTCTTGGGGAACTAGAAAGCGTAATTTTGAATTGTTGGGATTAAGGAAGACTATTTTGTGTCGTTTAAAGTTGTCTGGTATATGTACAATTCGACATTGATGGAGAGCTTCTGTAACGGCCACATAAGGCCGCCTCCTCCACTTCAAACCTCTACGCCAACAAACCGAATTCCATCTTTCTCGGTTCACTCCCTGTAAGTACATTAAATTCCACTTCTCATTTCAAACTCTGACATTTTTACCACAAAATGCACCCTCCACCCAAGATTTTCACCAGTTAAAGCACTAGTTATAACTTATAACTCCACATTTGGAACCCAGTAGTTCGTGTAATGACACGGTCCTTCAACTTCCAAGAAACACCCTTAGTTATAGTCATAATGATGAAAACCGGAGTTTCTTCTTTTACTTCAGTTAACAAAAGGGTTGGCAGAAATTTTGAGCTTGAGAAAAATCTTGTTTCTACAGTGGATGAACCGGTTGAGAGGATGCCGGAGGGTCATACTTAAGAATAGACATTAAAGAAATGGATTGAATTTTAAGAACAGAAGAAAAATGGCCTCTACAGATAAAAAAATTTGGAAAAAAACTGTTAAGACTGTTAGTAAAGTGGAGGGGTGTGAAGATAGGTGAAAGATTCAAGAAAGGTAAAAGCAATCAGGTGGACGTAGAAAAGACAGAGAAGAGGTCTAGAAAAACAAAAGTACAGACACCGGAAGATGGTAAGAGTTGGGCTGGATATGTGTTCGAAAAGGGGATATATAATGGGGGCGATTAGGCTGTATGAATTGGCAAAGAAGGGTGGAATAAAGTTGTCCCAGTATCATTATGCAGTTCTGTTGCATCTTTGTTCATTTTGGATAGAACACGGTGTCTATCCAGAGGAGCCAGACTCGAGCACTTTTGAGATTAAGCATAGAAGCTTGAAAGAGTGACATGGTCTATTATTATGTGTCAGACAGGTTTCACCATCTACAGCAGCTTTGATTGAGTCGTGGTTTAAGAGCAAGATAGCCCCAAGAGTGGGGTAAAAGAAAATGGGATAAAAAATTGATTATTCAAGCGCTCAAGAACGGACGAGGTGGCTGGTATGGTAAAGGAAAATGGACCATCTCTTCCACACTTGTTGGATCAGATGGCCTATGCAAATGTTGCAGTGAAAAATTAGTCACCGTTGACCTTGATCTTGTAGAAACTCAAAATTTTGCCAAATCAGTGGCAACTATAGCTGCACAGAGAGAAACATTCAAGCTTTCAGAAATTTCAAGTATGTAAAGCACCTATTATTCTTCTCCATTTTTTCCAAAAAAAAAAAAAAAATCAGCCACTTACTTCACAAGTAAGAAATGCCACACGTGATGGTCTATCCGTAATAACGATATCCGTATCTCGTTATTACTTACGACCACGGATGATTTAAGATTCAATCAGATGTAATTTGTATCTCACAATCACAACTCCTTGTGATTAATAAATTACAAATATTTGAATCTACGGACTCTATTATTTATTTAATTGTCTATTAATTAAATAATAGATCTGCCATTTAATTGCATTAATTATATATAAAAGTATTTATGTCCAAAGTCGATTGGACCTAGGGCATAATACTTACACCACCTCCATGTTCTGTTGTAATACAGGCGATTCTTGACCCTTGTTTTTGTATATATAAGGAGAGTTAGAGGTACATAATTTCTTTTCAACCTTAACCTGAATGCCAATGATATATACATTTTCTATTGCCATATAAAGCTGGATAAGAAATCCATTCTTTTCCAATCTCCCTATTTTGAAGTCAGAATTAGTTATATTAGTTGGCGGAGCATTCTTATCCATTATACCGAACATAAGATCAGATGAACTTTCAATATTTAGACGAATCATATCCCTGACTGCGATTTGTACAGGCACGAAAGACTCATAAAATGACCCTATTTGTGGATGTGAATATCTGAAATTATGTCACTGATGCTTTAACTTGATAGGAGTCGGAGAAAGGCCACTGGCATATTCCAATTGTATCAGAAGTTGAACATGAGGATCAAAGAACATGGTTATGCATCACATGTGCAAACTGGGGCTTAGTAGCAGCGTAAGATGGAGGTAAGAGCAATGGTTTTGCTATTACAATTTCAATAATAAACCTTCTGTTTTGTTGTTTTGGCACTATCTGAAGATTTAACCGAAAGCATTATAATCTGTTCTGGATAATTAATTACACACACACACACACACACTAATGTAATCAGTTTTGCATGATTCTCCAAGTGTATTACTTACACAAAGCAAATGCTTGCCATGACTAGGAACTTGTCGACATGTGCATTATGAGTAGATAGAACTTATTATCACGTATTCATGTTCCACTAAAACTTGTAATTCGTGCTTTTGTTGTAACTTGTAAGTCGTGACACTAACCTCGGATTCAATAGCAGAATCTCAATTCAGATTCCATAAATAACAAATTGTACAGAACATTTGAGAATCCAAAACTACAGCAGATAAGAGTATAAGTCGCAAAAACTCAATGCATGTAATTGAATGGTACACGATTGAAATTCACAGATATTAGTTTTAGTAGCAATTTTTGGGATTTCTGTCTTCTTAGTTCTGACTTGGCAACCCATAGTAGAGGTCTTACTTGATTATGTGATGGTCAAGTGGCCGAGCCTACATAAACATCTTTTCACTAGTCAAGAATCAAGATCTGCAGTAACAAACATAGAACAATGACATTTCCTCCAAAATAAGTGATGAAGTTCGTCGTGCAACAGACCCGATGATCTCGACGCATGATAACAGATTTTAACCTTATTGGCCCCACTAAAATTAATGGTCAGACCTTAGATGTGGCACAAAACTTTTATGTTACATCACTTTTGTATGTCTGCATGTATCTTGTATTGCATGGCTCAAAAAGAAAACTAGCATTGATACACTAATGTCAATACAGAATCCTGCATATCTCACTCAAGTACCCGGAGGAAAAAGCAGGTTAAACTAACAATGGCAAGACATGCCAACCAGGACTATAGTTTGTTGGAAAAAAAAATTGAGTGAGCAGCTTACTTTTGACACAATTTTCGATGGGACCGGTTGGTCTAATGCGGAATATCAAAGTTGATATGTGTTCTCCTCCGCGAGAACATCGATTTCATGTATTTATTTGCCAAAAATGAAGTTAGGGTGAATGAGAAATTGAAGTTCAAAATTGGTCATTGGAAGTTGGTTTTGTGGGAAAAAATGCATTTATCCCACATAGGAAAACCAATGAAACTCAAACCACTTCATATATGGCTATACTTTGGAGATGTGTAATCATGTGTAGCATAGAAACTCTCTTCACGCGCGCGCGCGGGGGTGCAAATCACGAACCGAAATGACCTTCGGACCTTGAATTTGGGTGCGGGCGCAACCTGCGCACACGAATGTTAAACCGAACAAGGCAAAAATTGTCCCATCGGAGAGCCCACGTTTTGCCAATTTTTTTTTGGCCTTCTCCAATGACTTTTGAGTTTCTAAACTGAAAAAACTCCAATGGACCCCCAATGGTCACAGTGTTAATGGGAAGTAACTCCAATGGTCACAATATTAATGGGCAATATGCCTATAAAAAGACTTATTCTCCAACAATCTAACACACGCGAAAATCTCACCTACATTCCTGCATACAAAGTTTCTTATTTTCTGCATTCCTTGTCCAGTAAGGTTTTGTTCTTGTGGTGATATTGTTCAGAAACTAAATCAGTTCGTCGGAGTAAAATCGCGGTGCTCGGATTCTGCTTGTTACCGTTGTATCCTGGGAGATAGCCGCTCAAACTGAACCTCCAGTACCTACGGTGAAGGGGCGAAACTGTCTTAAAGAAATTGTGCATGCACAGGCTTCGGTTTGAAATCTGCTGCAGTTTGTGTTTTCTTTCTACAGATTATTTTCGTATTACTATTTAATTCATGCAGTTTGTAGTTCCATAGTGTGCAGCTTCTAGATTCATCGTTTACAGTTTTAGCCTGCAGTTAACTTATATTTCTAATTTTGTGTTGCTAAACATTTTTTTCAGCCGTTGGAAAATTTTGAAACGGAATTTTTTTTATAAATTGAAATCGTTTGCCTTGTAGTTATTAATTTCAATAGTCGGCTATTGCAATTGAATAAAACTTATACAATTGGTTTCATCCATTAGCGACTTGTTTTCCTACAAGTTTAAGACAGTTTGTGAATTCGGAAAACAAGAGTTGGTTTTTGGTTTCTTAGAACTAATATTTGGTTTGTTTTCAGAAATGACAACCGAATCGAACAACATGGATGTGACCCAAAATGTTCCCGCTGGAAATCAGGCTGTGGGTTCTAATGTGGCTCAAGGGCCAAGTTCCGTTGTGGCTCAGACTGTGGCTAGAATGCCAAGTCATGTTGTGAGCCAAACTGGCCAAACTGTAACTGTTCCGATTAATCATGGAGAAAAATCGGAGAAATTCAATGGCTTGAATTTCAAAAGGTGGCAACAGAAAATGATTTTTTACTTGACCACCTTGAATCTTGCGAGATTCTTGACTGAAACTGCTCCAAAACTTAATGAGGGCGAGGGAGATGTGCAAGCATTGAGTGCACTTGATGCTTGGAAGCATTCGGACTTTTCGTGCCGAAATTATATCATGAACAGCCTAGCAGATGCGTTGTACAATGTGTAATAGCACCATGAAAACTGCTAAGAAATTGTGGGAGTTTTTGGACCGAAAATACAAAATCGAGGATGTCGGGGCTAAAAAGCTTATAGTCGGCAAATTCCTAGACTATAAGACGGTGGACTCCAAAATTGTTATCAGTCAAGTGCAAGAACTCCAAGTGATCTTTCATGAAATTCATGCTGAATGAATGATTTTGAGCGAAACCTTTCAGGTGACTACAATTATAGAAAAATTGCCCCCCGCGTGGGAAAATTTCAAGAACTATTTGAAACACAAACGAAAGGAAATGAACGTCGAAGAACTCATTGTTAGACTTCGAATCGAAGAAGACAACAAGAGTTCCGAGAAGAAGTGGTTCAATCCTGGTGTGGCCAAAGTCAATGTTGTGGAGCTCGGTCGAAGTAGTAAGAACTACAAAAAAAAGTCTGGGCCATCCGGTGGCAAAAGAATCAAGCAAGGACCGAAAGGTGGAATTGTCAAGAAAAAATTTCAAGGGAAATGTTTCAATTGTGACAAAGTGGGTCACAAGTCTTCGGAGTGCAAATTACCGAAGAAGAAGAAAGAAGCGAACGTGGTTGACTATATGGCACAAGATGTGTCGAAGTTGAATCTCGCTTCAGTCATTTCTGAAGTAAACTTGATGGGTTCAAACTCTAAAGAGTGGTGGATTGACACCGGTGCTACAAGGCATGTGTGCTTTGATAAAGAGATGTTTGATACGTTCGAAGCTGTTGAGAACGGGGAGAAGTTGTTTATGAAAAATTCAGTAACTTCTGAAATCAAGGGTCAAGGACAAGTGGTTCGGAAGATGACCTTGGGAAAGGAGCTGACTCTCAACAACGTGCTTTATGTGCCGAAAATTCGCAAGAATTTAGTGTCCGGGTCGCTTTTGAATAAGCATGATTTCCGCATTATTTTTAAGTCAAACAAAGTCATTCTGTCAAAAAGTGGAATATTTGTCGGAAAAGGTTTTGTTTCTGACGGTATGTTTAAAACTTAATATAATGGTTGTGAAACCAAAAATGAATAAAGCAAGTTCTTCTGCTTATTTGCTTGAGTCTTCCAATTTGTGGTATGGTAGACTATGACACGTTAATTATGATACTTTACGAAGACTAGTTAACTATAACTACATACCTAAGTTCAATAACGATTCCAAACATACGTGTGAAATTTGTGTTGAAACAAAATTGACAAGGTCATCGTTTAAATCAATTGAACGGACCACAGAACCACTAGATTTAGTTCACAGCGACGTGTGTGATCTAAAACTTGTACAAACAAGAGGTAGCAACAAATATTTTATTACTTTTGTCGACGATAGCACAAAATACTGTTATGTATATCTACTTAAAAGTAAGGATGAAGCTATAGAGAAATTTATTCTCTATAAGAATGAAGTTGAGAATCAACTTAATAAGAAAATTAAGATGCTGCGAAGTGATCAAGGTAATGAGTATGAAGCACCATTTGCTGAATTCTGTGCACAACACGAAATCATACATGAAACCACTGCCCCTTATTCACCACAACAAAATGGTGTTGCTGAACGGAAAAATCGTACCTTAAAAGAGATGATGAATGCAATGCTCGTAAGTTCTGGGTTATCTCAGAACATGTGGGGGGAAAGTTGTGTTATCGGCAAATTACCTTTTAAATAAGATGCCCCGAAAGAAATCGGGAAAGATCCCTTATGAGTTATGGAAAGGAAGAATGTCTACCTATAAACACTTGCGAGTGTGGAGGTGTCTTGCTAAAGTAGCTGTTCCACCACCAAAGAAGGTAAAGATAGGCCCGAAAATTATAGACTGTGTCTTCATTGGCTATGTACATAATAGCAGTGCGTATCGCTTTCTTGTGTATGATTCAAAAATTCCAAACATACACAAAACACGATAATGGAATCAATGAATGCTACATTCTTTAAACAAGTATTTCCATACAGATCCAAAGAGGAAGCAAGCTCCTTTAAACGAACATATGAGATAATGACTGAAAATAGTCAGAACGAAGAATTAGAAGAGGAGACTTAGGTTAGACACAGCAAACGGGAAAGGACAGAAAAATATTATGGTTCTGATTTTCTAACCTATATGTTAGAAAGTGAACCTCAAAGTTATCAAGAAGCAGTGAATTCCTCGGAAGGACCTCAATGGAAAGAAGCCATTGAAAGTGAAATAGATTCCATACTACAAAATCATACATAGGAGCTAGTGGATCTTCCTCTTGGAAGCAAACCACTAGGCTACAAAATGGATTTTCAAAAGAAAAATGAAAGCAAATGGAACTATCGAGAAGTATAAAACCAGATTAGTAATTAAAGGCTACAAACAAAGGGAATGCCTTGATTACTTTGATACGTATTTTCCAGTAACGAGAATAACATTTATTAGGATGATACTTGCGATTGCCGCTTTGCGAAATTTTGAAATACATCAAATGGATGTTAAAACTGCATTTCTAAATGGAGATCTAGAAGAAGAAATTTACATGGAACAACCTGAGGGGTTTTCGTGACCAGGACAGAAAAAGAAAGTCTGTAAACTAGTGAAGTCACTATATGGCTTGAAACAAGCACCAAAACAATGGCATGAAAAATTTGACAATGTCATGATTGAGAGTGGATTTAAAATCAATGAATGTGACAAATGTGTTTACGTCAAAGACATTAAAGATGGATATGTCATCTTATGTCTTTACGTTGACGACATGCTTATTGTTAGTAGTGACAATAAGATGATTGAATCAACTAAAAATATGTTAAACTCGAGATTTGACATAAAAGATATGGGTTTACCTGATGTTATACTTGGAGTGAAAATCTCAAGAACATCAAATGGGCTTGTTCTAAGTCAGTCATATTATGTGGACAAAATTTTAGGAAAATTCCATAAGGATGATACTGAACACCAATAGATACGAGTCAACATCTGTCTAAAAATAAAGGAGAAAGTATCTCAAGTAGAATACTCGAAAGTTATCGGAAGTCTAATGTACTTAATGAGTTATACTGGACCAGACATAACCTACACAGTCAATAAACTGAGTAAATACACGAGTAATCCAGGAGCTGATCACTGGAAAGGAATTGTAAGAGTACTAAAGTACTTAAAATATACTCGTAACTATGGACTACATTATACTAGATATTCAGCAGTCGTTGAAGGATATAGTGATACTAATTGGATATCTAATATAAAAAACTCAGAAATCCACCAGTGAATATGTGTTCACATTGGGTAGTGCTGCCATATCGTGGAAATCCTCGAAGCAAATGGTTATAGCCAGATCTACGATGGAATATGAGTTTATAGCTCTAGATAAATGTGGTGAAGAGGTTGAATGGTTGTACAACTTTTTAGAGGATATTTCAAGATAGTCAAAACCTGTGCCAACAATTTGTATATATTGTGACAGTCAATCGAGAAACTCTCAACTGGAGTTATCACTATTGACCATATAAGGTCAAAAGATAACATTACGGATCGGCTAACCAAAGGCTTAAATAGAGAGTTAGTTATGAAATCATCGAAAGGAATGTGACTTAAGCCCTTGAAAGAATAAGTCATTACAAAGGAAAACCCAACCTAGTTGACTGGAGATCCCAAGATCTAGGTTCAATGGGAAAACCTAGCTGTAAAGACTTGATAAAATCACTGTGAGGGTATTACCTCATGTCCATTCCTATGATGTAATACTGATGCCCATAAGGTTGAAGGTTAAGCAATAGGCTTTTAATGATTATTATGCGTCGTAAATCGAGCCAAGTGATGTGGGTTACTTATAATAAGAAATCACCTATGAGAGAGAGAAGTGGAGTCGCTTTTAAGAGAATTGTGTGGGGCTCAATTCTTAAGAACTCTCACAGAACCAGGCATATGTTCATGGTCAAAACGAATATAACAATGAGAACTGGATTGTTTTAGGAAGAATTCTGTGTGAGGTATATCATCGTTTACACAAACGACAGAACAGTTCAAGGACATCGCATCTACTGGTCAGCCAGTAAAGTAAATATACTTTCACAAGGGAAGGTTCAATGGGTAACACCTACCTATCCTATGTAGGATTCAACCGCTGAACTTTATCACCAAGTCTTGTGTCTCACGTTTCGTGTCTCTCCCAATTTTCATTCATGTGGGGGATTGTTGGAAAAAAATTGAGTGAGCAGCTCACTTTTGGCACAATTTTCGATGGGACCAGTTGGTCCAATGTGGAATATCAAAGTTGATATGTGTTCTCCTCCGTGAGAACATCGATTTCATGTATTTATTTGCCAAAAATGAAGCTTGGGTGAATCGAAAATTGAAGCTCAAAGTTGGTCATTGGAAGTTGGTTTTGTGTGAAAAATGAATTTATCCCACATAAGAAAACTAAGGAAACTCAAACCACTTTATATATGGTTATGTTTTGGAGATGTGTAATCATATGTAGTATAGAGGCTCTTTCCACGTGCGCGCGCAAATCATGAACCGAAATGGCCTTCGGACCTTGAACTTGAGTGCTGGCGCAACCTGAGCACACGAATGTCGAATCGAACAAGGCAAAAATAGCCTCATCGGAGAGCCCACGTTTTGCCAATTTTATTTTTTTTGCCTTCTCCAATGACTTTTGAGTTTCTAAACTGAAAAAACTTCAATGGACTCCCAATGGTTAGTGTTAATGGGAAGTAACTCCAATGGTCACAATATTAATGGGCAATATGCCTATAAAAAGGTTCATTCTCTAGCAATCTAACACACTCGAAAATCTCACCTACATTCCTGCATACAAAATTTCTTATTTTTTGCATTCCTTGTCTAGTAAGGTCTTGTTCTTGTGATAATATTGTTCAGATACTAGATCAGTTATCCAAAGTAGGATCGCGGTGCTCGAATTCTGCTTATTATCGTTGTATAGACAGTCGCTCGAACTGAACCTCCAGTACCTATGGTAATAGGGCGAAACTGTCTTAAGGAAACTGTGCACGCACAGGCATCGGTTTGAAATCTGCTGCAGTTTGTGTTTCCTTTCTACAGATTATTTTCGCATTACTATTTAATTCACGCAGTTTTTAGTTCCATAGTATGCAGCTTTCAGATTCATCGTTTACAGTTTTAGCTTGCAGTTAACTTATATTTCTGATTTTGTGTTGCTAAACATTTTTTTCAGCCGTTGGAAAATTTTGAAACAGAATTTTTTTTTTTTTTTATAAATTGAAATCGTTTGCCTTGTGGTTATTAATTTCAATAGTCGGCTATTGCAATTAAATAAAACTTATACAATTGATTTCATCCACTAACGACTTATTTTCCTACATAGTCAACTGCAGAAACCTCAAGAATCAGAGGCAAATTCAAAAACTATTCTACAATCGTCTGCATGGGGAGTTCTTCCGGAACTCGAGGTTGCAGAGAAGCTTGGAAGCTGTGTAATTGATTTTCAAATATAGTTAGTTAATAGCTGGATAGGCCTTAATGGATGACAAATTTAATTCAAACAAAAAGATGAAATCTTGCTACATGTATATTATGGTGCACACTTTAATTTATATTTTGTCACGTGTCATTATCTTATTGGACAGTTTAAATTTCAAACAGTTTTTTCATTTAATTAACACTTGACAACAATGCAAGTATCAACTAAAGTGTCAAAAATCAATGTACAAATAGTAAATTTCTAAAAAGATTTACAATAAACTTATCCACCAATGCGAAGAGTTTGGGAAAGACAACTAAAGTGGAAGAGTTTTGGGGAAAGTTAGGCACTCCATTGGACGTACTGCTCAAGTTGTGCAGTCCATCGAGATGAGCCTGAGGGTGAGGATGGGGAAGACAATTGGTGGAGGCGATTTGCAGTGACAGGTGGTGGTTGTGGGTCAGTAGGTTTGGTTGGTTGTGATTGGGTGGGGTGGGTGCATTCATTTAATTATTTTATATGGAAAAAATATAAATTTATCATTTTCTCGTTTTCGGAAATTCATTAAATTAAGGTACTTTTGATCAACTAGCGGATTTTTAGACAAAAAGTGTCAGAGGTCCTTCGATCACACAAGTTTAAAAGGTTGGGACTCACAATGCTATAAATTAAAGATTTGGATACATTTTTCAAAATTTTGGGGCCACAGCTGCAGTTATGCCTTTAACAATTCAGAAGACAAACAAAAAGACGCCGCCTGTTTTCTTGAAATCCTGTTGGGCCCAAAATTCCTACTCAAATTGCAAAAAGTATTTCAAATTTGGATTTACATGAACTACTGCTAGAAATTTCACTGGTGGAGAGAGAGAGTGAGGAGGGAGGTGGGTTGCCGAAATTCTTGGGCTAGTAGACTATAGAAAAAGGAAGCTGTGGGTGTTAGTGTTTGAATTTTTCTTGTAATGGGAGATGAAAAATCGGAAACTATGGTGGGGGTAATCGGGAATAGCAGTAGAGAAAGAGATCGAGAGCTTTTGATACCGGTGGCTGACTCCGTTGACCATCATCACCATCACCATCATGATGATTCGTCAGAAACCTCGTCTTCCGCTTCTCACCATAACACAGGCCGCGAGGTATGCTTCTATTTCTAGATCGTGTTGATGTGTTATGTTAGGGCTCAAGGAGGAGTTTTTTTATTTTTTACTTATTTTTGTTTATGGATTTTAAGGAATTATGTGTAAAATCGTTCATTTATTATTATATTTACAGAATTGAGACTGCTGAAGAATTAATTATTGTTGGGTTCATGTTGTTTTTTGTTTGGAATTTTGCTATCTCGAAATAGGATTATACTGCCAGCTTATTTGGTTAATCAAAG
The DNA here is from genome assembly GCF_002742605.1 of Olea europaea var. sylvestris. Lineage (NCBI taxonomy): Eukaryota > Viridiplantae > Streptophyta > Magnoliopsida > Lamiales > Oleaceae > Olea > Olea europaea. The sequence continues at coordinate 21,991,591 of NC_036238.1, forward strand.
AATGAGGAGGGAGTTAATTTTTTTTCTTATGGTTGAATATCCATACATGCTGACCTTGGTGTGTTCCCTTGGATTACTCCTTGAAGAGATTGATTTCTCTCCAACTCAAAAATAGCAAACATAATCTAGCTGAAACAACTTAATTATGAGAATGAACAATTTCAATTCATATCTTGACATGTTGTTTTTCTTTTGCAATAAATGCAAGCAATTGGTTGCGAGTCGTGACTTAGTAGTAGGGCATTATAGCTTATTTTATCTACCCCTTTATAACTTCTTGTTTATTTTGGATAACAGTGGGCTCCATGGTCGTTTGACATGATGATATTTAATATTACTTTCTCATTAGTTGATCAAATGTGCCCATACTAGCTTCCACTTTCTGTGTATGTGTTTTTGCGTGCACATACAGGCGATGAGCCTTGTATTATCAATGTACATAAAAAATTCGTATGCAATTTTTCTTAGACCCCAAGGTCCCTTATACTTTATGCTTGAAGGTTTTTCAAGCAGAAACTTTCCGGCAATAATATGATTGTATTGTTTGTCCTAGAGGTTACATCTAAATGTCTACTGTGGTCTGAAAAATACTTTATTTGATTGATACTCAACAGACTTTTTACAAAGTTGTCAGGAGCTGGGCTTCGAAGAAGTTTATGACGGGGTGGTGAGCACAGTTATCTTTCTATTTATATGCTATTCTCTCTTTAGATTCTGAGCTTGAGATATAATTATTGACATTTATTTATTGATTCAACTGCACTAAATATAACTGCGGTTTTATACTTATTAGTTTAGCAGGCTTTATCTCATCCCCTTTTAATTTGGTTTACTTAACATAGACAAACTAATAGGAAATTATGTATTGATATTTGCAAGGAGAAAGTCAAAGCAAGCTTTGAGAATTATAAAAAACACAATTTCAATAAATTTGGAGATTCAAAAATATGTAAACATCACAACATGCTCTACAATATTTATTCTTGTACATTAGACTCGGAGCTAAATTAAGTCTTTTTTTAATCTAAAAGGAGATTACGACTCCTACGGTTAGCAATGGTTCTAAAGAGGTGGATACATTTTCAGCAGTTTGATTTCATCTTCTTTGGATTAGCGCTTGCTACAGTGGTACTGATATCAGTGCCTGGCAATTAGAACAAAGTCCATTCTTTAATCACAGTAATAGAAAAGGAAACTAAACCATGATATAATAAAGACCAGGTTCCTGTGTATGCCTTGCAACATAGTAAACCATGGCAATGATCCTCCAACATAATTGTCTAATGATTTTCTAAATTGGAATTGTTCCCACAGATTTGTCTTTCATGATAAAATTGCCAGACAAAACATATATTGATAGATTTTTTGTCAAGTTCTTTTAACTTATGTTTCTCGTGAATTTACTCTTCACTCTTTATGCTCTTTACTGTTGTAGCTGTTGCTTACTGTGTCGTTTTGCAGTGTCATCCTCTTCCCAATAGCTATTACATTCTATATAACGTGGTGGTTTATTCACTTGGTGGACGGATTTTTCTCCCCAGTTTATGTTCATCTTGGAATTGACATCTTTGGTAAGCTTATTCACCTTCATTTAATGCCCAAAATTACAACTATGATTCTTGTTTTGTATCCTAACCATTTTCAAGCTTGAATTATAGACATCTATTGTCATTTTTTGCTAACTTGAAAAATGAGCACATGGAATTTCAAAATAATCCAAGTATAATGTGGGTTTTGTTACTTTTGCAACTGTCATAATAGATTAATTGTGAATACTCCTTAACGTTTAAGATGAAACTCTTGTTCAACAATTATATATCCTGTGTCCGTTGGCTAATACTTGCTCCTATTTTCCGATTTAGGTCTAGGATTTGTGACTTCTATTACATTTATTTTCTTGGTTGGAGTATTCATGTCATCGTGGTTGGGGGCATCTGTTTTGAGCCTCGGGGAGTGGTTCATCAAGCGTATGCCATTTGTTCGTCATATTTACAATGCTTCCAAGCAAATTAGTACTGCTATATCTCCAGGTTTGCTTTTATTTATTTAAATAGTTTTTTCATCCTTTTTGGTTTTCTATTGCAATTTTTTCTCTCTGATTGGTTTCCTTTTATGGATGGATGAATATTTCTTTACAATGTTATTGCAGACCAGAACACACAGGCTTTCAAGGAAGTGGCAATTATAAGGCATCCGCGTATTGGTGAATATGCAATTGGCTTCATTACTTCATCCGTCACCCTCCAGGTGTGTGATTATTTTCATGCCTGATGCCAGGTTTTGGCAAAGCTTAAATAGAAGTCTTGATTATGAGGTCCGAATTATTTCTCTCTCTCTCTCTCATTTCAGAATTATACGGCAGAGGAAGAGCTGTGCTGTGTTTATGTCCCAACAAACCATCTTTATATTGGTGACATTTTTTTGGTCAATGCCAATGATGTCATAAGACCAAACTTGTCTGTCCGGGAAGGAATTGGTAAGAGTTCTTTTGCTCGACTTACCATAACTACATGCTATTTGTTAAAGGATGTCCTTTATTTCTTTCAAACAAACAAGTCTTTGCTAATATTCCGCCCTTGCATGCTAGCCACTATTTATATCAACGTTCTTCACTGAGAATCTCTTTTTACTATTTTCCACTATATTTTGGGTTTCTTTTATTGTGTGTACACTGTCGTTGGCTGAGTGGGGTTATATCGAGACGTAAGTGTCATGACATTATATTAAGGTCTAACATAAAGCGATGGTGCTTGAAGAGACCGAGTACGAACTTAAATATCGTACCTCGTGGATAATTGATACTATATATATTAGTTACTGTCGAATATCATCTGCCGGCTTTTGACTTTGTTTTTTGCTCACAGAAATTGTTGTGTCGGGTGGCATGTCAATGCCCCAGATACTGTCTACTTTGGACCCGAGAACTATTCAAGTGGATAGGAGTAGACCTAACAGAAGCTGAGATTGAAGGCATGGGATGTATTGCAGACAATTCAATGATATGTGCACAAGGTTTGCTTATCTAAGAAATTTGAATTTTCCGGCGTTACATTATATTCACATGATGTAACCATTGTCACAGTGTACATTGTAGGAATGTAGCGAGTGTGAGGAAATGTAGTTTGTTCGTTTTTCCGTACGAGGAGAAATAGTTGTTTAGTATTAAAAAGATCATTCTTTACACGTACTCCTATTGAGTTATAGTCTAGTAACTATTGAGTAATAGTTTGGTAACTCTTTTCTTGTGACTCTATTATTGCAATTATAGTTACGGTGAAATCTTTGGGATGTTGCGCAATGTTAAAAAACTTTGCCTGTTTGAGTCACATTATTCTCAAAAAATGCATTCTTAAACAGTGATTTGACATCATTTCAACCATACATTCTTCAATAAAATAATATTACATGCAAATCAAAAAATATTCCTTATTTTTTAATCACACATTCCCTATCAATACATTATTTAAGAATGCATCATTACCAAAATAATGTGGCTCAAACAACCCCCTTTATTTGATCATGGAGAGAAATGATATCCTAAACATTGTTGATTGACGTGGTACATTAATTAATTGGTAGATCATTAAGTTTTATGGGATCTAATTTAGGAGTGTAAGCGGTTTGGTTTTATTAATTTTTGACAAATTTTCAAATTAAAACGTTTAAATTGGTTTGACAAAAACTTAAACTCAAACTAAATTATTTTGAACGGTTTGAAAAAAATTTCAACTTAAACCTAACGGTTTGGTCTGATTTAAAATCGTCGGTTTTGTATATTTATATCTTACTAGCAATAAATTTAAAACAATTTAAACCGTTGTTTCAAGCAAATTTTTGGGACAAAAAAAATGAAAATTTGGATCATTATCGCACAAGTCTAATCACATTTGTTGACCTGTTGTTTCATGCGTGGGATTCAGCCTCCTTTTCAACAGTCAATTTTCTCATTATGATAACATGAAAATATAGCTCGAACAAGGGCTAAATATATTTACTATAACTTTAAATATTTACTAAATCAAAATGAAATCACAATAAACTAAAATATAGTTTTTTTTTGTTCATCTTTTTTAGGCTAATGACGTTATGATAACGTTACAATACAAGTCTCTAAACGAGATATAAGGCCCAAAAAAATCAATCCAACAAGACCTCGTGAATATCATATTTGAAAAAATGTTATTGATTAGACAGAGAATAACCAAGCACAATAATAAAGCAATTATTTATAATATCTAAATATAACAATCGCACAAGCTTACGTTTCTATGTTGTTATGAAACACATGTAATTTCAGATTCTTACGTCAATTTGCTAAAAAAAATTATTGATTTAAAACTTTATTCGTAGCAAATATTATTACCGAAGGCTTAGGATCTCTATCTCTGATTTGGTGTAATGGACTATAATTCAACTTTGAAGAGACGTAAAAAATTTGATGAAGTGTGTGTGGTGTCAATGACTCAAAACTGTGTCGGGTGTCGGCTGGAGTTCATCTGAATTCTGAAGAGGAAAATGACTTTTGATAGATTATGTTTGTTTTGAGATTGTTAGATATAAATTATGATTATTAGGTAATAATAATATATATGCATTAGAAAATTAAAAATTGACAAAAATACCCACAAAAGACAAAACTATTGAATTTTACATATTTGGATGAATTTTCAAAAAATTTCATTTTTTTCATTTTATATATTTTTTGCCGGTCCAATTTGATTTTAAACCACAATTAAAATTGGACAAATTAGGCCCAATACCCTTAAAAATGAACTAATGTGATTAATACTCTATTAATCAATTAAACAATTTAAAACCGTAATTAATACGTTATAAAATCCCCCAACCCCTGAACTCGCGCACACAATTTTTATCACTTTCATTTTCTCGTGGCTATGATCAACTAGTTAGAATAGGCCTCGGGCGTAGAAGAGAAACAGCCGGCCAATGCCGAAGTGGACGGGGAGTTCTCAGATGGCTTTTGGGAACACTAACCACCCTAATTCACCTTCTTAAGTCAGCCTTTGTGTTTCCGTAAATTGGCCAGCTAGCTCACTGAGTTGCTACCGTCAATGGTACTACATGGATCGTGCAATCGCCATCGAAAAGTTAGTGGCCAGAGACTGGCTCATGTAAAGAGTTCGCACCATTTCACTCATAAAATCCATTAATGCATTTTGATATTTTTCCAGTGATGGTAAGTTCATGCTTCACCGACTGTTCATCCATCGGAGCAAAATTTCTAGCGATTGAACATGCAGGTTAGCAGTCTTAGTAAGTGGATGCTGTAGCTGGCATGACACCAAGGCAGCTTTCATTGCGTCTAAAGCCTTCGCTGTCGCTTTTGGTAATATATTCCACTACGGCTCCAGCGATGACGATGGCTAAGTTATCTTGTCCGGCGATGTAATTACATCTATGTGAACGGGCTATTTTGGGAAAGTAAGCATAGAAGGAGAGTTCAGAGCACAATGAGTCCTCTCTCTTTTTGTCATTTTGGTGGAAACATTTTAGTGGCAATGTGATTAGGTTTGAACTTTATAATGTAAATAATTGACACTTATGATTTTTGATTATTTGGCTATTGTGATTGGGAATACATTTGAAAATAACATTGTTGAACTTGAGAAGAAATTGATTGTGTCAACACATATGAAAAATTAGTTTTAAATCAATTAAACTAATGCATCCAAGGTGTTTGACGAAAAGAAAATGTGAAAAAGTGACATTCTATTACTTTTTTAAAAAAAGTCACACTATCTCATTTGAACATTTAACTAGATGCATAAGTGTGTATTTGAAAAAAATTTGAACATACAAATGCAAACCTTGTTTTATGCTAACACATTAAAGATAGTTTTGAATCAATTAGATTAATGTATGCAATGTGTACGTTTAAGGAGAATGTTAAAAAGTGACAGAACGTCTCTTTTCTAAAAAAAAGTCACGTCATGTCATTGGAGCAATTAACTAAATACGTATGTGTGTGTTTTTTTAAAAATTTGAACATACAAATTCAAGCCTTGTCTTATATTAATGCATATAAAAAGAAAAACTTTGAATCAATTAGATTGATGCATGTAAGGCATTTGCTCAAAGAGAATGTGACAAAATGTGTCACTTTTTTATTTTCTATCACTTTTTTGAATCTGTATAACTTTTTTTTTTTTTTTTTAATTTGTCATTTTTTAAAATTCGTCAATTTTTTTTTTTACCTTTTTTTTAATTTGT
>NC_036238.1:21997862-22001152 GCF_002742605.1 Olea europaea var. sylvestris
TTTTTTTTTTTTTTTTAATCTGTCACTTTTTCAAATTCGTCAACTTTTTTTTTTACCACTTTTTGAATTTGTGTTACTTTTGTTTGAATTTGTCTTTTTTAGTATTTGTCACTTTTTTCAGTTATCTTAAAATTTCTATTACATTTTTTTAGTGAGAAACATCACTTTTTAATAAAAGTGAGATTGTATATCATTTTTTAATAAAAAGGTGACACTAAGCTTTTAAAAGTGTCATTATGGCAGTTTTTTTTTAACAAGAAAAGTGACAATTTTTATATTAAAAAAAAAGTGACATTGTGTCAGTTTTTAACTTTAGGCAGTGTTTTTTACTTCCAAAAAAATTTTAATATGATTTTTCCAAAGTGATATTGTGTCAATTTATTTATTATTATTATTATTTTTTTGAAGAAAAGTGACAATTTTTATTACAAAAAAAAAAAGTGACATTGTGTTACTTTTTAACTTTAGGTAGTATTTTTTACTTCCAAACAATTTTTCATATGATTTTTCAAAAGACCTCTAATTTTAAGGGCGTTTTTGTAATTTGCCCGTTAAAATTGTCAAACCTAAACCAAACCATTTTGATCGGATTTGATTTGATTCAAAAACATTTCGTTGACCGGGTCCACGTGGCACCAAATCGACGGCTTCTAAAATACGGTTTCGGTTTAGTTTTTCGTTTTTGCGATTTTTGTTTACAGCTCTAAGATCCATAAGGAAAATCTAGTTCATCTCTCTTTTTATTTTTAATCATCATACACAAAAGCACTCAAAAGTTTCTTATGAATTCTTAAAAGTCATGTCAAACGGACTCTTTGTAAGTTTGGAAAAAATGATGAATTATATAATTGAAAATTTGATAAAATTTCAATGTCTTATAAAATACGTCGTTAAAATTATAGGTTATCAATTGAAAAGTTAGATAAAATTGAAAAGCAATCAAAAATTTCTTATGACTTTTCAAAAGTCATGTCAAACGGATTCTTTGTAGGTTTGGAAAAAAAAAATGATGAATTTTATAATTGAAAATTTGATAAAATTTCAAAGTCTAATGAAGTATGTGGTTAAAATTGAAGGTTATCAATTGATAAGTTAGATAAAATTTTGCAACAAATGTTTAATGATATAGGGTTAGAGCTTAATGATTAATACCCCCAAAAACTATCGTAGATGTTTTTTTGGGCAAACGTTATTTACGACCTACCTTTTAGCAAAATTTTAATTGAGTTATTAAACTTTTAATTTGTTTCAATTAATTTACTAAGAGTCTGTTTGAACCTCCTTTTTTTTTTTTTTTTTTAATAATGAAAATGCAGTATTTTGAAGGAGAATGTGTGATTTAAAAATAAGAAAAAATTTGAATTTACGTGTAATATTATTTTATTAAAAAATATGTATTTAAAAATAAGATAGTGAAAAATATATTTTAAAAATAATGGAGACCAAACAAGGACTTAATCTCAACTTCAATTGAGTCATTGAGCACAAATTTTAACTTCACATTTCAACACTCAATCAATAACCTGTCGTAGGAACATGATGACGGGTTCAAGGCAGGGATCCGATTCCTCGACCCCTGTTCCAACTTATTCGAGTTCGAGTCGGGACGAAAACTCCCATTCCCGTTTATAATTATTTTATTTTACTTTTCATTGAATTAAATATATTATAATATAAATAAAATTAAAATTGTTAAAGTTATAAATTATTTTTAAAACATAAGAAGAATGATAAAAACTACATTTTTCTATTTTTATGCATAAATATAACTATAGAAATAATTTTATTAATTGAGGCCTGTCCCCGCCCCGTCCTTCATTCTAGAGAAGGATTGTGGCCCCATTCCCCAATTAATTAGGGAATCCCCACCCTCGAGACGCCTCCGAGGATTGAGGAATGTTGTGGCCAACTCGAACTTGTCATTTCTCAAATTGATAAAAATTGTTTAATTTTCTTCCATTCCAAATCTTTCTAAATAATCGATGCATTACATATCATCGTTGCATCAAAAATGCTTTTCCTTCAAAAAAACGTCACAACTTTCAGCATTTTAAGTTAAATGCATTGCTAGAACTTCCATTTTATCAATTTCTTTTATGGGTGCCATTGAATATTAGTTATGATATGTCTTTCAGTTAAGCATATTTCTACCACTTTATGTTATTTAAAAGTATTCATTTTGCCAAGTGTAAGCTATATGTTGACCTCTAAAAATGGCTCTTCCACGTGGCCAATTTGTAGCTACTCCACGTATTCCTCTCTACGAAATGAACAAACTGTCAGGCGCACACGGCCGGAACCGACGGGGGTGGCGGCCGTATACACTCCGACGGTCAAGTCAGGTTTGGGTGGTCGGAACAGTGTCCAGGGACTACACAAATCAATCAGTCAATAAAGGGGGAGGAGAATATATAAACTTGTTATGGAGTGCTATCTATTGAGAGTTTCATTACCTTTGCCTCTGGCCAATCTTTGGGTATTTATAGGTGGTATGAACCGTGGGATGTGGAACACGTGTATACATCTGACGGTATGAAGCGTCTGCTCATAGGCGTCAATCAGCCGCGCTTGTAGAGTGGGCGGACAGTTTGTTTCCCCCGAGTTGAATTGACATAAAGTTGATAAGTCACATCAAATAGCTTTATGGGGGACGTCAAATCAATTTAAACCTTATATGCAGAGCAAATCTTAAATTGGCAGCGAATCTTCTAACGGGGGTCCACTTGAACCCGACCTCAGAGACGGGACACTTCGGCAGATCAGTGACAGGACTCGGTGTATCACTTTGGAGAAGCTTCGGGAGGTCGGAGTGGTCTATTTGATTTCACCGGCTTCGGAGTGGCGAGATGACACTTCGGTTACTTCGGTACCGAGGCTCGTAAAATGAGACACTTCGGTACTTAGGTACCGAGGCTCGTAAAATGAGGCGTAACAGTGGTCCCCCAAATTCGAGAATGAATATTTATATTATACGTGGATTTGTTTTCTTGACCGGATCGCGGCATGGGGGTAGCTGCAACTTTGTAGAGCATGGGAAGAACGCAGAGCCGAGGCGATGAGCCGATGATACGCTCGCGTCGGGTACGTTAAAGCGTTATAGAAATTTTAGGGACTCGTCTTCATCGAAGCGTTGTCAGGAAGAGGGAGACGGCTCAAGCTTTGCAAAGCATGGGAGGGGGCGCAGCGACCGAGGCGATAACAAACGGGGCGCTTGCATCGGGCGCGTCCAGGCTTTGTAAAGTTGGGGGACTCGTTTCTCGCCGAAGCGTTGGCGAAAAAAGGGGTCGACG